>NC_071089.1:27535000-27660000 GCF_027358695.1 Spea bombifrons | reverse complement strand
AAGGTTTACACCAATGCAATTCCTCTTTAAAGGGCTTTGAGGATTCTATTGTAATTAATTAGATTTTAACAAATGATTGGGATATGTACTCTGTGACTTGTTCTGCATTGCGGTGCTTACATGGAATGTCTTAGCTAATGATGGGTTTTGCTCAATATGCTTTTGCTTTGAGCTGCCTTTAAACCTATTATCACAAATATTTGAAGGTGAGTCTTCAATTTAAAATGATGTGAGCATGATTTAGCATAATATCTCAATAAATTTTAATTGATATTAATAAATTCATATATCATAAGCCAACTAAAAAGGGAAAAAATTGAATTTGTAAAAAAAATAAAATAAATACTACCAGTAATTTCACTGTTCTATTTTAAAGTATAAACTACTATAATAAAATATAACTTACTGCGACTGCAGTTAATAAGGTGAAATATTTTTGATTGATTGAAGCAAAATACTGAATAATTCAGATATGATGATCACTTTCCTATACTATTACATGCGGGTGGCATTGTCTGAGCAACATACAGGCTTTCAGTCCCCATGTTGCCGATCTTCACCCATTACGTACCTATGTAATGCTTCATCTTCTCTTCCTTTGAGAATGTGTCCCCCAAATAATGTTCAAGCGAGTCCTGCAATGCCGCCATTATCTCCAGCCCGTCCAGTAGCTTGTTGTGATCGAAATCATGCATTCTGCACAGTGTACACATATGACAGATTCAATTTATAGTAACAGAAGACAGACGTGTAGGTTGCGAAGTCAGAATTGGTCCATCAAATTTACCCGTTAGTTTCCTACTTAAAAATCTCATATTACACCTAGTGTTTAATTGCTTAATGACATTTACCCCTCTATGTCTGCTATGTTCTATCTCCCCTATGTCTATTAGGAAGTAGCTGAGTTTTATTTCTAATTATGCACAGAATGATTTGATGTCTAGAAGACGTGAAATTACAATTACATGTGAACAAGCAGATGTGCAGATATATGCCAATCTGAGTACGATTTTAAAAAGTCCTACCTTACCTTTACATAGATCCCTGAAACAGTCCTTTGTTGGCCATTGGAAATGTTAAAAGTTGTGGAAACAGTATGGAAAGAACTGGTTGGCAAAAGCAATTGGCCGCTCTGTCTGCCCTGAAAGCTCCATGGAGCCGCTGAGAGGCTCAGTATTACAATATACATTTTTAATGGAGAAAAGGCCCATCAGTGTATGGTGGCTTATTAAATGTTCCCTTAGTTCTTTAGAATTTGGCCAAAAAATAGTAAAAAAAGTGCCAAATCACGAGAAGCTTTAAGGCAGTTTGGGTCGAATAATGAATTGTGTGTAATTGTACTCACGTGAAATAGTAAAACTCCAGTTCGTCTTCAGATGCTTTCTCCAAGTCAACATCGCCTATTTCATGTTTAAGGTCTTCTTCTAGATGGCTGGCAATTACAATACAATACATTTATCTTGATAGTATTTTTGGTGGGTCTAGTCATTAAGGGTTTTCACTTCACACTTCTTGTAAGAAGGACCAACATTGGCAACTTTCTCCAATGTGAAGAGCTGTACTGACCCTTTATAATACATAATTCAATGAGTGAGTTGTCTGAAGAAATCTCACTGATTTAACTATACATTACACAGGGCCAATAAAGCTCACAGTAATTGGGCTTTCATAACGTGGAATATATATATATATATATATATATATATATATATATATATATATATACACACATACATACACACACGAGGGATGTTTGAAAAGTTTCCTCACTTTTATGCATATATTTTATATTATATATATATATACATATATATATATACATATATATATATACATATATATATATATACACATATACATATTCCACCTTACAAAAGGCCAATTACTGCGAGCTTCTACAGTAACGGCTTTATTGGCCCTGCGAAATGTACAGTTAAATCACTATATAATACGTGCAATTTATTATAGTTACATATTTGGAAATCATATTTTAAGCTGGATTTGTGCACCAAATGGGTACATAGTTATATAGGCTGGGAAAAAAAAGACATGCGTCCATCAAGTTCAGCCTTTCCTATATCTGTTAATTTGAGGCAAAAAAAACCCAGTTTGGCTCTTTCCAATTCTGTGTAGGTTAGCACGATGTGCCCCATAGCCCACTAATGATGATAGAGAGTCCATTTAATAGTCCAACTCTAAAGGTTTCTCGTGTTGGGAAGGACTACACATTGTGCGCACTAAGAGAAACTTAATTGCAGAATACTTACTGATGGTCTGCGATGATAGTTTTATTGTGGAACACATGCGAAGGGAATTCTTTAGCCGCTTTTGCATTAGGACTGCAGGTCACGAACCTCCATGACGCAAACAGAAAGAACAGAAAAAGTTGGAAGAAGAAGTGTTTCTCCATAGTATTCCCCACGACGCGTGTTCCTCGGTGTGTCTGAGCCCTTCTGCTGAGGTGGCCTTATACCAGATGCCACGTTCCCACAGAATCTACCAGCGTGGGTCATTTTCAGTAAAGATTGGTTTGTAAAGGCGTGTAATGCAGATCAGGGGAAACGTCGCATTTGTTGAACACAAATAATGCGTTTAATTTAAACCAGAAGTGTAGTTTTATGAGCGTGCAAAACTATCGTAGGGAATAAACACGCATCTATATGGAAAAGGGATAATTCGTTTTTAACAGTTATAAAACCTCGAAAACATAGAAATATCAGGGTATCCAGGATAGCCGTATACTTATCTACCATCCTCTCCGTGATATATCACATCATTACATTACATCTAAGCCCCTGTGCCTCTTAGTCGGAGACTGACCTTTGTCCCAACACTTCATTAAATACTTCCCTATTAAAAAATTTTAATATTTTTGGCTGCACATTGCAGGACTCAATCTGTTGCTAGAGCGGGGCAGCATGGGTCATTATGCCCCCTTTTTGTCTTGTAGTGTGCCAGTACAGAATAGCCTCCATGGACTTGCTCTATCCCCCATCATTGAAACATAGAATGCGTCAGCAGAGAGGAACCATTTGGCCCATCCAGGCTGCCCAATTTCTGAATAGTTTAATGATCTTATATCTACGTTAGCCTTATGCCTATCCCATGCATGTGTAAACTCTTTCATTGTATTAACCTCTACCACTTCTGCTGAAAGGCCATTCCATGCATTCAGTACCTTTCTCAGTAAAGTAGTATTTCCTGATTTTGCTTTTAAACATTTGTCCCTCTAGTTTAAGTTTCATTTATGTTCTCTTGTTGTAGTAGTTTTTCTGCTTTTAAATATACTTACCTCCTTTCTTGTGTTGATTCCCTTTAAGTATTTAAATGTTTCTATCATATCCCCCGTCACATCTTTCTTCCAGGCTATAAATATTAACATCCTTTAACCTTTCCTGGTAAGTTTTATCCTGTAATCCATGAACCACTTAGTAGCCCTTCTCTGAACTTTCTCCAACACATCTATATCCTTCTGTAGATACGGCCTCCAGTACTGTACACAATACTCCAAGTGAGGTCTCACCGGTGATCTGTACAACGGCACGAGCTCTTCCCTTTCTACTGCTAATACCTCTCGCTATACAACCAAGCATTCTGCTAGCATTACCTGCTGCTCTACTGCATTGTCTGCCTACCTTTAAATCCTCAGAAATAATTACCCCTAAATCTCTTTCCTCGCACGTTGAGGTTAGGACAGTATCAAATATTCTATACCCCGCCCTTGGGTTTTTATCCCCTAGATTCATTACTTTGTATTTATCCACATTAAATGTCAGTTGCCACAGCTCTGACCATTTTTCCAGTTTACCTAAATAATTTGCCATTTGGCTTCTCCCTCCAGGAACATAAACCCTGTTGCAAATGTTTGCATCATCAGCAAAAAGACATACCTTACCTTACAATCTCACCAATAACGAGATTTAAGAATGGTTCCAAGTACAGATCCCCGAGATCCCTTGCTCTGAATATACTCCATCGATTACAACCCTCTGTTTTCTGTCACTCAGCCGCTGCCTGATCCATTCAACAATATTGGGAGATTGCAGTTTATTTATAAGTGTTCTATGTGCTCTTAAACCAATATATAGAGGGGGGGGGGCATATAAGATACCACAGTCAAAACTGGGGGGGCATTAATATTTACCACCATTAAATCATACCACTGAAAAAATATATATATACATATACATTCATAATACTTGGTCATTCAACATGGGATGCCTGAAGCCACAATTTAGTGCGAATAATCTTTGAAATAAATATTATAATAGTAAATAACACAATACCTTATCTTTTCCACTAAATGGTTTCAGGGCCTTGAATGTTTTGTCCCTTAAAGTCACTACAAATTCAGGAGGGCGTTTTTATCTCTCCATAAGTAAAAATGAAATAGTTCCTACGGCAAATTAAGTGCCAGGAAACAGATAACCAAGGACACACACACACCAGGACAGGCTTTTCCACACCGACACCCAGACACACACACCAGGACAGACTCTGCCACATCAACATCCAAACACACACCCTAGGACAGGCTCTGCCACACCAACACCCAAACACACACCAGGACAGGCTCTGCCACACCAGGACAAGCTCTGCCACACAAACACACACACTAGGACAGGCTCTGCCACACAATCATTTATTCTCTCACACATTCACACAAATCATTTACACATATTCATTAAAACATTCTGACAAATTGATTAATTCTCTCCCTCATTCAGACAATTCATCCACACATTCATTCATTAAGTCTCTCCCTCATTCAGACAATTCATCCACACATTAATTCATTCACACACTTTACTTATTTCAATATTCTTACTACTGTTTCTCACTATCTACTCCCTCCCCACTATCTACCCTACCCACCATCTACCCTCTCCCCACTTTGTAGTTCACTTACCTTGAAGTCCTACGGTGGGAGTGCGAGGCCTCTGTCACCCTGCTCTGCCATGGTGCGTGCTGCTTCACTACTGAGCGCCGGAATATGACCTCATTCCGGCGCTCAGAGCGTTTCCATTCACGCTGCCCGGGACCCGGGAATCTGGGACATGTTGTCACCCTAGGTTGGGTGGTTCCAAATTTGGCAGGGGGTAACGGGGGGGTGGGGGATAACCTGGGGTTGCCCCCCGTAGCGATGCCACTGCCCTGAAATAAACCCATGTGGTTTCTGATCTTGAAGTCATTGTGACTTCAGATGTTTAACAATCCTATCCTTTAACATAGTTTCCATTAATTTCCCCACTAGTGATGTAAGACTTACTGGTCTGTAGTTGGCCGGCTCCTCCCTACCGCCTTTTTTGTGAATGGGCACAACAATCCCGAATCTCCAGTCTTCTAGGACTGTTCACATTAACAATGATTGGTTAAATATATCGCCTGTTCTGCTAGTACAACATCAAGACCTTTTAATGACTTGGGGTGTATCCCATCAGACCACATCAACTTATTTGTCTTTAATTTTAGACAGCTGAAGTAGAAGCGCCTCTTCTATAAACTCCTACTTGCTGTGATTATATCAGTGCTACAAGGTGGAGGATACTTTTTTGATCACAGAGGAGATGATGGTGGGAGATGTCCAGGCCCCTTTACCACCCTTGTATTCCACTTCTAAAAGCATAAAGGAACCAGTTCCCTTCAGTTATACATCCAATATTTAGGCGGTAGTAAACAGCAAATTCTGTAACCTTTAATCTGAATTCAGTATGTTTCTGAATAGCACCAGAAGCCCACCGTTCCACACGTCGTATAATTTTATAGCCACGTTTGTTTATCGGTTGGAGATAAAGTCCACTCTGTTAATAAAAACTATACCGTAAAGAGCAGAGCTACTAGAAAATCAAAAAGGTATACAAAGAAAAACAAAATACAGGTTTCCCATTACATTAAAATCAGGATTTATTTGGGTTTGGCTTCGTACTTGTAAACAGAAACCGGGATTAAAAAAAAAACAGGAAAAAATACGAAAGAGTGTAATAAAAAACAAAATAAATCCCAAAAAGCTCAGAGGAGATCCGAACACGAATAAAATAAGCATTGCTACATTTGATAAACATTGTTACATTTTAGTCAAAACATACATAGAAGGTGCCATTGGTCTCCAGAAGGCCAGACTGGTCCTGGTTAGCCCTGTATAATGTATAGTAAAGTTGGTGATGCTACTTTAAAGGAACCTTCTCGTATTGCTATGCCGCATACAGGGCCAGACCAGTCTTTCTTGTGGCAGAAGCTCACTGGTGTTGGCTCTTAATTTAACTCATCCGTAACATCAATATCCGATAATAAACCTTGTTGGGGTTTATTCACTAAAGAAGAGTTAGTCTGAACTCATGGTCTTCGCTTTGCCAACCTCAGTGAATTTCTTGTGCGTGATATTTCAGAAGTCCCTTTTAAACATATTACAGTGAAAAATATTTTGCAATATGAGTAAAGCGATCAGGCCTAATAAATGCTGGTTCTCTGGGAAAATTCTCTAAAAATAGCGCTTTTAGTTAGATTTATTACAGGATATAATTATGTTCTGTAGCATTGTAATTCCCTTTGGCAGACTTCTGAACCCAAATGTAAACTACAAGAGCTTGGATTACATATATGATGGTAATATTTGTGATATATTCATGAAAGCAGGTACGGGTTATCCAACGCTTCCACTGAACAGAGCTACGGGCGATAATGGATTAATATTTGCACCGCATGCATTGATACTAATAACTTATCAGTTGTACAGAAGTATATATCAAACACTGCATCAAGAAGGCCGTCTTAATGTCAGAAAGCATTAAAAATACATGCACAATAAAGATAAATATATGGGAATATACAGCGTCGGGTAGTCCAGTTTGTGAGCATGAAAACGTGTTCTGATTGGGGGGGAGCCTTGATATGGTGTAGCTTTTTATAATGACATGCATTTTTTATTATTATTATTGTGACCGTAAATACCCATTATACAATTTCTTGTGGGTTTAAATATGCGAAAGAACAGCGTTAGGTAGTATCAGTACCAGGCATTAAATGTGCTGCGCCAATATACCCCTAAAGCTCACAGTTTGAGCTGTACACTGTACTGGGTCATTTTTTGATGCGAGGTTTTTATAATACACCCAATGCATTGTAAATTAATTTAGTGCATTGCGTAAATATACCACAGAGGATTTAGTTTTATTCTGCAGAATAGGAACTTGTTAGAAGGCAAGAGGTGAAAGCAGATGAATGCGACCCGACATGTACTGTAAACCTTATTTTTAACGACAGAAATGTTTATTTATCTAGTGTATCTGGCTAACGACACGCAGCTCACAAATCTCATTATAACACCGAGGTCTGTGGCCAGTAAAGAAAACGCGATGGGCGATTATAGGATAACTGGAAGCCTCCGGATTAAACTATTCTTTAGGAAGCGGCTTTCTTCTGTTGAAGAACCAGTAAAGATGCTTCTAAATACTGCCTTTAGTCAGCTTAATAGTACCTGCTTGTATTTATCCCGACTATAATACTGTTTATGTGGCAGATCTCGTGTATAGAAGCCCGGTCTTGGTGTCGATAAGCTGGTCTGTCAGGACAGCACTTTACACTTTACAGATTCATCTCACTGAATCTTACTAAAAGCAGTGAACTGCCGTGGGTTAACCAATCCTACAGAGAAACCCTGAAATTAACCAACGTTACGTGATCTCAGATCAATCACTACTTTTTTGCGTGGAAAAATGAGCAGCGGAAAAACATACGGACCGTGAAACGCAAAAAAATCTGTTTACGGAAAACATTTTTTTTACTTCAATCAAATGAAAACATTCTAAAAAGGAATCTAAAAGTGCCGCTGAATTACAAATCAGAGTTGACGGAATCAGGGTTATTCTATTAGATAATTGCTTTATCACTCAGAAGCTTAGCAGCGTGAGACAGAGTATTCCCTTTAAGCCTTTGATTGCCAGAGGTCACCGCAACAGCGTGTTCTGTAACATACTGCTCATGCCTCTGGCGTGGAAACAGTTAAAGGTCTCAGAGACAGCCAATTATTCCCTTTAGTCTCTTGCAATTCAGCCATTCGATTCCCTACGTCAATATAACTTGTCTTTTTCCAGGAAAAAATATACATTTAGCCAGGACTAATATTCACATATCACATATAACACTACAAAAAAATGAAAAAACATTAGGAAATGGTGCCATTAAGAGTTAAAAATATGGTAATTAAAAAATATCTAGGTTTACAGGCATATTTTGACAATTTATGTTGTGTAGCCTATACATTTAAACATCTTTGCAGGTTTATTTAATGGATATTTGAAAAGGCCAAAAAAAAAAAAAACAAAAAAACAAAACAAAACAACGAACACGAACGTTTATGTTTCCATAACCAGTTAATGAGGGTTCGGGGCTATTTACAATGAAACAGGTAGATCATGAGATTAATAAACATTTTAATCCCAGGATAAACTCAGTTTCCAGATTTCTACTGTGTTTTGTACATTTTTAATATTGTTGGAAAAATAAAATCAGTGCAATTAGAATTTGATCCCTTTTATACATTAGAGTTAACAGTATTAATATAACTAGTAAGCAGACAACAGGGTCTGCCAGTTAAAATTGGTATGAGTAATAAACCTTATTCCCCCCCCTCTTAAAACCGTAAAATTAGTGTTTTTACTCGTATTTGCTGTAAAAATAGATTTTAACACATAAAAACAGGTTAAAACTGTACATTTGTTCATAGATCGTATTAACCCTTCACGACATGGCAATTCAAAGGGCTACGACCAGGTGGACGTGCATGCAAGGGACAAGCAGTTGTCTGCACTCTGCAAGCAATGGTGGAACGCGGCTACGTAATACTTTGCTATCACAGGCACATGAAGGCGCTGAATACATCTACCACCGTGCTCAAAATACATTTTGTTAAGAGAAATGGGATGTCGGCGATTATAATTTCAGCTACAAGGCCCGATAGGCAACACTTAATGGAACCATGAAAAACGCGTGGAACAATTACAGGAAACACTGTATCCCGAGGCAGGTACACGAGCAGTCTTCAGAAACCGGGGGCTTCTTAAGTAGGGCACAGAACTGCAAGAGAAACATGCAACACATCACAGCTTAATAAATTAACACTAATGATTAAAAAAGAAATAAATGGCAGCAAGAAAATCAAGCAATAGTTGAGAAGACCATATGATCTGCGCATGATCTTCTAAGTCTAGCTCATGGCTACGGAAGCGATTGAAAAGAAACAAAATATATTCCATTTAAAACAACCAATTCTGACACTTTAAAGAAACAGAGCAATAGTAACAGACGTTACCTCGGGAATTCATTTCAGAAACAGAGTTCAAAGTATGTATATTTCTTGGGCATTTCTAGTGTTGGTGAATGCCCAAGTCTACCCCAAAAAGAATTATTTAATCGTGTAAGATGGTGTCTCATTCATGTTTTTTTGTGGCAATTATTTGTCATGGGACACAAAAACAGCCACTGATCGGGTTATTGGGGGGGGGGAGTTAAAAGTGCATGTTTGAAGTATTAAAATGATAGATGTGCTAAAATGTATTTGCTTCCATATTAGAGAGAGCAATTAATGTTTTATCTTTGTGGAACAGCAGGCTTTATGAGGGCAGCTGCAGCAACCAAGCTGCAACTTCTATTTCAATGTATAAATAGACCAGCCAAGGTAGTTTTAATTACGGTCATTTAGTTATGCCAAAATTTACGCCAGACCCTACAAACCTAACTTTGGGTTACTCACCTTTTAAAATGTAGTCCGTTAGTAAAGTTGGTACCTTCTCACTGTCGTCTTTCATTGCCCGAAGTACTAGAGATACAAGACATGGGATCCAATCATGGGACAATCTCCAACAATGCCATTCAAAATGCCAACAGCCCCCTTGCCTCCAATTTAATATACAGTACTGTGCAAATGTTTTAGGCAAGTGTGAAAAAGTGCTATAAAAGTACAAATGCTTTGGAAAACCCCCCCCCAAAAAACACACTTTCCACATCTGCCTATTTTTATAGTGACATGTTTTGGAACGCCGGGGGATCTCGTAGGGCGTCTGCCTTTAGCATCCTTTCTATGTCACTGTGGTAAGGGCGTATCTACTTTGTAGCTAAACTTTCTAATAGACAATACATGGTTAATACAATTACACAGCTTGTGAATTGTCTGTACATAACCAGGCTACATCTTAACACACAGATAAGCTTTTTAGGTTAAAGTTACACTTCTTTAGGCAAAAAGGAGTGGTTATGACCTTTTACACACCGAGGTTGCCATTGATCCAAGTTTGAGGTCTATTTGAGGTCTGATTAGAAGACGACCCCGATTAGAAGACGAGGGGTATTTTTCAGAGCATTTGCTCTGAAAAAAACCTTGTCTTATAATCGAGCAAATACGGTACATGAGTTGGATAACTGGTTGAACTAATATGCATTTAAAGGATTTTATTTATTTATTTTTTTAGAACAATTATCTGAGAAATTCAGTATTTTAAAGACGTTAGGCTTTTTAAGCTTTAAATGCCCATTGAAAATGGAAGTTTATACTTACTTTTACTTAGTATCTGGAGGTCTTCAAGAGACGGAGGGCCGCTTTTCTTTTCATATGGAATAACTGTGGTCAAATACTGTTGATACAAAATAAATTTGTTGATAAAATTGAATTCTGACACGTTATGTGCTAATGACATTACTATAAGCTCCAGGGAACACGTCAAACGGAATCAACAAGCAGGAGAGAATCACGGGAAACACATCTACATCAACCATGGAGCTAATGGCTATAGTGACGGATATATCTTTTGGATTCATTTGAGCTTTAATACTTCCCAAACCAAACACGCCTTTAACTGAATCAAAGTAATCTACAAATCTACAACCAACAAAGAGACACAGTTTTACAATCCTTTATTACAGAATCTCTCAATAACTGTTAAACCTGATACATCTGGAAAAAAAGAACCCGTAGCCAGCATTTTGGACCAAATGACACGGGTGATTATAGGTAGCACTAATGGCTAAGCAGGGCCACCATCAGGAAGAATGGTTGATACAGCTGTAAGGGGCCCAGCCCAGTGCTGATGTCACACAAATGACCTCACGCTTCCTGATGTTGGGCCCCACACTACATAGCCCCCAGCAAGCAAGAAAAGACACGGGGGGGGAGGGGTTGGACACTGAATGGAGTAAGTGGCAGACACTTGGAGGCTGGGCAGAGGGTATGGACACTAGAAAGGAGAAACAGGAGACACTGGGAACAGGCAATGGATACAAGAGATGGTGGTCTTTAGATCTACAGCTGCAGCTTTTCCTTGTGGTAAGTAGCTCTTAATTCTTTTCCCCTATAGGTTTAACAAATGCATATCAAAGTACTTATATAAAAAGTATGTGGACACCTGAACATTACACCAGTATTAGCTTGTTGGACATCCCATTCCAAAATATGGAATTAATACTGAGTTGTCTCCCTCTTTCCAGCTATAATAGTCTCCGCTCTTTTGGGAAGGCTTCCCACAATATTTTGCAGCATATCTGTAGGAATTTGTGCCCAGAGGGTATATGTGAGGCCAAACACTGATTTTGGACGCAGAAGGCCCAGTTCACAACGAGGGTTCCGGATCATCCCAAAGGTGTTCAATAGGGTTAATGTCAGGGCTTTGTACAGGCTACTCGAGTTCCTCCACACCAAAAACTTGGTCAAACCATGTCTTTTCGGATCCTGCTCAGGGCTGGAGCATGAAAGAGCCTTCCTCAAACTGGTGCCACAAAGTTGGAAGCATTGTACAAAATGTCTGTAGGCTGTAGCATTAATATTACCCTTCACCGGAGCTAAGAGCCCAACCCAAACATTGAAAAACTGCCCGACCATTATCCCTCCAGCACCAAACTTTATGGCAGACACTGTGCATTCAGGTAGGTAGCGTACTCCTGACATCCACCAAACAGATTCATCCAGCACACTTCCTGTTTTTAAGCATGATTCGTCACTCCAGAGAACACGCTTCCACTGCTCCAGAGTCCAATGACGTAACTCCACCAGACACTTGGCATTGTGCAAGTAATCCTCAGCTTGTGTGCAGCTGCTCGGCCATGAAAACCCATTTCATGAAGCTCCTGGCACATAATGCTTGTGTGATTGTTGCTTCCAGAGGTAGTTTGGAACTCTGTAGTCAGTAATGCTACAGAAGACAGACTATTTGTACACGCTTTGCAAGTGCGCTTCGTCTACCACTTTGCGGCTGAGTGGCTACTCCTAAACTTTACAATAATAGTACTTACAGTGAATGGGGGGGGGGGGGTCTACCAGGGCTGAAATTTCACCAACGTATTTGTGGCAATGGCAGCATCCTATGACAGTGCCACATTTAAAGTCGCTGAACTCTTCAGTATAACCTGTTCTACTGTCAACGTTAGTCTACAAAGATGGCCGTCTATGTGCTTGTTTATACGTACCTGTTAGCAATGGGTGAGGCTAAAGCAGCTAACCTCAATAATTATAAGGGGTGTCCATGTACTTTTTAACCATATAGTGTACTTTCAAAACGCCTTCACTGATGGGTTTTGCACAAATAAACTTCACGTGACACATGGAAACTGCATGCAAACGTTAACTACGTATGGGGCCCATACTCGTTTGCGTTCTTTAGTTGACAGACATAGAACGAAATGTTAAGAGAAATCCCAGCACCTGTTTCTCTCCACCTGAATTCCCAAACGTCTGACGAAAGCTATTCTGTATTACGTTTGACAAGCCTTCCATGCTGAAGCGCTATAGCAAGCACAGACAGCGAGAGAGAGAGAGAGAGAGAGAGAAAACTGGGTGTTAGTAAGAAAGAGTCTACTGATATGTGAGTGAAAACAGACAGTCTCTGAAAATCCCCACACATAGAGAGAAAAAAAGGAATGAATAAAAACAAGGAAAGAACAGAACAGTTTATACAAAAGCAGGCACATTACTTCATAGCAACTGAGCAATCACACAAAAAAGCCCACAAAACGCTTTACAATGGTTAAAAAACATCAACTGCCAATGAAGTCATGTAAGGAGCCAGAAAAGGCATCCAACGCTTTCTGTGGCTCTGCAGCTTGAGGGCTTCTAAGGTCAACGCAGGACACACTACAGCAAGGCAGTAATAGACAGAATCAATGTGAATAACGAAACCGCACATGTATTGAACCTCAAAAAAGCCTGGATCTGCATAATCTGTTAAAAACATCATTTCTGTTAAATGTTTGGAAGCCTTCATAAAAAAAAAAAAAAAAAAAAAAAAAAAAACGAAAATCAACAGCAGAAACATTGATCTAACGTGTGTAATCTCTGTAGATCTATACAGACTCCCTACAAAATAACTTTACTTATCCACAAAGAGCACATAATTCTGTTCAAGTCTGGCAATAAGAGTATGTGGAATATGGCTTCATTAAATGCTATATATTTCCAGCGGAAGGTATGTAATATTAAATCGGCCATAAAAACGACTTTAGAAATATAGCCGACGGCTAAGAGGAAACGCATCCTTACCGTCCCCGGGATGTGACTTCTCTCCTGCTTGCCGTTCTGCGAACTCCCACCCTTCAGCCTTTTCTTCTTTTTCAGGTTCTCTTTATACTCTTTCTGCTTGTTCTGGACTTCAATGAGGACAGAAATAAAGCTGTTTTTCACTTCTTTCTCAAACTCTAGCTCATCTCTCAAAGCCAGCTGTTGCACTAGTTCTTCAGAGTAATCCTTAATAGCGGTTTCAATTTCTTCAAGTAGGTCATTTAACTCCGCAACGGACATTCTCTTCACTCCTAGGAAACACGGAAGAAAACTTTAGAAAGGCCAGAGGTTCTATTTGACCAATATACAATTGATAATCTACAGCTGTAGTTTGGGAGCTCCTCGTCCGGAGTAAGTTGAGGAAACAAACAAAACTCAAACAGGATTCACCGTCTCATGTCAATACCGTTAAAGGGAAACTGCAGCCATTATATTCACTTTAATGCATATACGGTGCATTTCTGTGGGGTCTGCCTTGCAAATACATGGGGCGCAATCCCTCCATATACATTTGCCCCTCTCCCGTGCATGCACAGAAAGAGCCCCCATTGATTTCAGTGGCAGAGCTTTCCTGCCACTGACTGGATTGGTTAAAATAGCGTCCCTTTAAAAACTTAGTGGATCATTGTGATCTATAGTTAATATATGGTGGTGACCTCAAATACAAACAAAAAAGGGGCTTTCCTCATGTACTAATCTATGAGAGATTAGCATTAAGGCCAGGATTCATATTCTTTAGGAATGAATCGCCATCAATGGAAACTACAAAAAAAACAACTAATTTCAATAGAATTTATCACCATGTGTGCAGTCCTTCCCAACATTGGAGGCACTTAATCTGAAATTGTCCACCTCTATTTGAAGAGTGCAAAGTCGGATCTCATTACACAAACACCAATTCTTTTTTTTGAGTCTAGCTACAATGTAGTTGCCGCACGCTGAACAAATTTGTTCCCGCAGCATTGGATTCTAAAGAAAAGAAAATCAGCGAACGGCTAAAGAACCAACGCATTTACGAGGTTACAGGAGCACATTTAACTTTCAGCATTTAACCAAAATTTCCTCAACTTATCGTATGTGCCTTTCAAACAAAAAGGCTTCTATAATCAGAGTACTTCGAAGTCCCACCGGCCATGTTTCTCTTTCAATGACAGCGGTACCGAAGTGCACCGGATTGCCAGCAGGCAGTTCATACTCAAGGACAGAGCATGTGCTGGCCGCATTCTCCAAGGAACCAGCTTTCATGGAGTTATCCTAATAAATTATTTCTACTATAGCCTTCTTATCATAGCAGATGGTGAAAATGACACCTATTTTGTGAGACTATATGTTAATTTTATGAACCCTACTTGACAGTGTTCTAATAAATACAATTCGGATTCAGAACACAGAGAAAGCGATCCATATGTACATGCTGGGAGTGAATGATTGCCTTGACATCAAATAACCAGTATGCTTACTTTCTTCATATGCGCTATCTGTAGAAGATTTCTTGAGCGACTGGATTTCTTGTGAAAGCATGGAGAGACGGTCCGACTGGGGTGTATCTTCCTCCTCTGGATCAGGGGATTCCTGCATCATCTCCTCTATCTCTTCAATAACCTTCAAACAATAAAGCACAGCTAAACACTAGGAACATGAATTATGAATCCGACGCATTTGGGTAAACATTAATACCGTTTAGCGTCCTCTTGCTACAGTACTAAAATAAATTAAAACGGGTTGAAAACGTTACGGTCTCCTCAATAGCTGGGCATTTATTGCTCAGTGACCTGAATTTTTGAGTGATTAAATCAGGAAATGCAGTACCGAAAATTAAAATATCAAAGCAAAACAGACTCTGAAAGGAATGATAACAGCACTGATCTAATACCTCTTGAGCTGCGTGTAATGAACTATTAAGTGCTGAATGCATAAAGGAATATTTAGTTTTCAGTTAACATTGGGATTTTTAAAATCTTTTTTTTAAGGTTTTTAGTCACCCTTTTTACCTGCTCAGCTGTAAAGAGAGGCTCTTCGTTGATGCAGGAGACAATGATCGAATGCATATCTAGTTGTTCCCTTAACTCCTCATCATCAGACAAGTCAAGATTCAAATTGTTGTTCGTCTAAAAAAATAAAACAGCAAGTATCTCACGAATATGCTTATAGTTACTGGGATCTACAGCTTTTATAAATAAGATACAAGTCTTCTTAGTGTAGCCCACAGAATTAACACATACAGCATGAAGTATTAAAAGGCCAATAACAAAGCCAACTGCTTCAAAGAAAGAACGAAGACCGAAAAATTGTTCTCCATACACTGTTTGGGGGTGAAAAAGCCTGAATGTTGTAATTTGCTGATACATACAAGGGCTCAACAAACTTAGAAGCTAGTATAGAAGGTAGAAGCCAGAAAGCTGAACACCCATAGCGATAAATATAAAAGTCAGGAGCCCATTTCCTGGGATCTTCTTGCCTTGTGATAGAGATTTTATTTTTTTATACATTTTCATTTGTATTCATTACTCAACTATAAGCAAATGGCAAGAATGTTTTTCCTCAATCTGGAAGTGAAGGACATTTGTGCCTTTCAAACACGGTCTTCTACCATGTGCACAGAAATGGGGACAGCTGACCTATTTACAGTTCCACAACAAAACGTACACTAATCCAGGGCAACGCGGAAAGGAACATGCCCCAAGTGTCTTTGGCGCAGCGAGAACGAGCAGACAGGGGACTGCGTGCATTTTCTTCTTACTCAGGGGATTGGAGACGGACGGACACCTAATATATCGGGCAGGGGAATAGATGGATATGTACACAAACCGCCACTTTGGAACACATAGGAAGGTACTCGCTTGCAGCGTGTTAAAGCCATACTATAGGATGGATAACATTCCACATAATGTTCTGGAGTAAACATGTAACATGGTGAAAGCCAGCAAATGATAATAACCACACAGCACAGAATGCTGTCCAGGGATCTACAAAAATCCCTATCAGGTTTCTTCCGCAACAACGGCACCGGGGGCCATGCATAATGTGTAGTTCTAGTGGTAGGATGACCCAAGAAATCCGTGATTTATTGTTACAATATACCGGGCCAACAAAACACCGCTTACAGGGGACGCTCAGGAATAGTTAACAAAACATACACAAGATATCAAAAAAAATACTTACTGCCTTTTCCAAAAGGTTCAAAGTTGGCAAATGCAAGGTTCTGGTGTGAGATGTCTTCCAGTCAACTGGCATAACATTCCCATAGTTGTCAGTCAAGGTGTTCCAGATTCTAGAGAGAAAGAAGAGCGGGTTTTGATGATCACGTACAGATAAAGATTCGACACAAACCATTTCCGGTTCCCATCATTTAAGTAAGAGGCTAATAACTGGGGTATTTCTAATCTTTGTACTTCACTGTCAATCCAGCTGACCCCAGCAAGGTTATCATCCAAAACACAACGAACAACGGCCCAGCAGTTACGTCCAACAGACCTCGGTGCGCATGGTGACCACAAGCCATGTACAGTCACACAAAGGGTCTCCAGATTCTGTCACATCTATATTTAAATAGTCTCACACATGGGAAAGCGCCCAACACCATGTCCTTGTTGCTTTTTCTCGTCTGCAAAACACCTCTAATGTGTTTTTCACGCAGTAATGAACACGGCAGCCGCTTACACAACACTAAGTAGTAGACACAGCTGCCGGCAAAAGCAGGGAAAGCTTGCAAAACACACCCAAGCAAGTCACTTTTTGCCACTAAAGAAATGTAAGATTCGTGTCATTCTAGAGAAATGCCAACGAACAGGGCAAATGGTGTAAATAAAACATATATTTTAGCGAGTCACAGCTAGAACGCGGGTCTCGGCAGGCATGGGCGTAGGAACCGGGGTGGGGGGATAGATCCCCCCCCAGTAACTCATGCGGGGGGGGACCGATAATGAAGAACCCCCCCAGGGACGTAGGAACCCCCAATAGAAATGCCGCACCTCGAGCCCTGCTACAACAAGAGCCCTGCTACTTACCTGTGGGAGGGTCTTCTGTACTGCACAGAGGAAGCGGAACCCAGCAGAGTTCACGTGACATCACATGACTATGCTCCAGTCCTGCTTCCTCTGTACAGTACCAGAGAAGGCAGAGGGAGGCCGCGCCCCCTGCTGAAGTCTGTGAGCAGCATCGAGGAGCTGCAGTGCAGGTAAGGGGATGGGGAGGGTGTTTGAATGAGTATGCGTGATTGAGGGAATGAATGAATTTGTGCGTGGGTGATAGCATGTACTGGCTGCCTGGGTATGATAGGAGTGTAATTCCTGTTAGCAATCACACTCCTATCATGCCAAGTCATATTACTATTTTTTTTGTCCAATTGTGGTGTGTTACCTACTTTTATTAAAAATGTGAGTTTTTATTATTATTTTTAAAGGTGGGGGGGGTCATTTTTGGTTTTGGCTAAGTGAACCGTGAATGTTTTGGTCCAGAATTTTCATTTTGGTGCATCCCTAGAATAAATAGAACTATTTCATTTTTAATTATCCTGAATTTGTAGTCACAAAACTTTCTAGGCCCAGAAATCAGTGAGAGGAAAAGTAAAAGTTGTGTGTCATTTGCTTTATTTTAATCTGCATATTTTATTAAAGGTCATATTTTCTCACAGTGAAAAATGAGTGCGGCCCGCGCACGTATAAAATTCTGATGAAGTGGCCCACTGCAGAAAAAACTTGGACACCCCTGGGGTAGCTAGTGAGAAGGGGGGGTAGGGAGAGGGTAGATAGTGTGAGAGATGGGGAGAAAGTAGGGATCTGATGGGGGAAAATGCTGTCCCTCCCAGATTTTTAGGGGTTCCTACGCCCATGTCGGCAGGGTATCGTCATCCCAAACAATCTGTCGATTAGAGTACAATCAGCAGACCGGTCAGAGATTTTACCATCCTCTGCATTCCCAAGGAGGTTCTAGGGAACACTGCAAAATTATTCTGGTCAGGTTCCCGAGCAACGGCATGAGAAAGAAGAAAAAATGAACGCAAACTACTTAGACGACTGAAAAGCTCATACATGCCAATGAGAGGTTAATCATTTCCGTCGGTAGGAAGTCTTACAAATAACCATCTTTCATATTTCTTATTCATATACACTTTCTGGGGATTCTGAGCTTCCTGCATCTTGAGTTATTTTCACTGTTGAGGTTTTTCCAGGTCAATGCTAACTTGTGTGGTCTTTTTAGCTGTCCAGTTTCAATATCCACCCGTCGCCCGAAATACACTGGACTACTGGATCCAAAGCCATAAGGGCTTTTTTATGGAATTTATCGAAAATAAATACAACGATGCTGGAAAAGGGAAATGAGACACCGGTGAGGTTGGATAATGGGGCAATAGGGACCCGGGTGGGTAGGGGTCCCCACCCGCTGCAGAGGGGAACCCACTAAATTCATGGGACCCCTATGCTGAAGCAGGTGTATTTGCAGAGACTCCACTTCTGGAGTACGATCAGTGATGGCAAAGTTAGCGTCCTCCTCGTCATGTGACAGAATCAGTCCGTAAGAGTGGAAGCTGCATGGTCTGCTGGTGCCAGGAAGCTGCAGCTACAGGAGAAGAGATACTCTGAAGGTTGGAGCTGGGATCTGCGTTTATGGGCACCAGGGGGGTTTATTCACTAAAAGGAGCACTTGCAGAAGAGATATGATTTGAACCTCTTCAACATACATTACAAGGATCCAACTCCAGTGAGCTTCTCCTTCAGGAAAATCTTACCTGCCGTGTATAATGCATATGCGGATCAATGGAAGTTCTTCCAAGTCTTCTCACCCGTTCAGTTATACATTATACAGGGCCAGCTCTGGCCTTCTTGCTGGGGAAAGCTGCCAGTGTTGGACCTTTATAACCTCTCTCTTTTTAGTGAATAGAACTGCGTGTTTATGTGGGATATCTCTGCACGCATGCATGTGGTTGTGTCTTTTAAGCATACCTGTGTGGATGCACATGCGTTGATTGCCCCTTAGCTTTATCTACGGTTCCCTCAGTGTCCCCTAAAATAGGATTCTTGGGCATGCGTCTTACAGCTGAAATGTGTCGTGACTGCCTATGGGTGAATAACAAAGACTCCAGAATTCTAGAAGGAAATGTAGTAATCCTAACAGGCAGCCAATGGCTTACTAATTCACACTTTATGGATGTATTTACTGATGAATCAAAATGTGATGCTTTTGGTTGCACTTGCAGAGTCCATGTGAGGGCAGCACCATAGTCTGTAAAGCCCACAGTTAAATACGGTTCAGGAAGTATTCAGGTGTGGGGATGCTTTGCTTGTTCTGGAGTTGGTGACTTGCACAAGATCTACTATACTTTGACTAAAGAGAAGCAGCACTCTAGTCTGCAGCGACATGCCATTCGGCTTAAAGTTGTTTGGAAAAAAGATTCATCTTCCAGCAGGACAACAATCCTAAACACACATCAAAGCTTCGCCAGGCGTATCCGGCAAAGAGTGGAGTGCCTTTCCCCCTGCAGTCACTGGACCTCACCCATGTTCAACATCTTTGAGGACATTTCAAAATGGGGGGGGGAAACCACACCGTGGCATCTCTAGACACCGATATACTCTTCGGGGGTGCTGGGGTAATGTGGATTGCGGTAGTGGATGACTTTTGCCCTAATTCTTTAAAGGGCTGGCCACAACCAGTCTAGATTTTACATTATTCTATCATACTGTAAAGCGCTGTACATTTTTTATTTAATGTTTTACTAAGCTATAACAGTAATGAAAAATATGAATGAAAACGATCTGAATAACTTCGTTGATCAAAGCAGAACTTGTTGGTTATCATATACAGTAAAGTGACTGCCGAGTGGTCCCTTTAAAACGCATCCCCAGAAAAAGATCACCAACTCTGCTGATGGGATTCAACGTGTGGCTCGCCTGTGGACCATATACATACATATACGTCCTGTGTTCAAAAGTTGCAGGTTATGTTAAAAGTGGCAGAGGCCGTTTCGGTGAGAACGATAGTGCATCGTTAACCCCTTTTATACCACATGATCGCGGCATTTTAGGGGTTGAGGTTTGTGTCTCCAGTCTCCTCTAGAGAATTAAAATAAAGAGATGTCTGAAAAGGTCAACTGCGATAAGTTTGGCTCACTGCTGCAGAATCTGTCAGGAGAGGACGATGATGATCAGATCCCTCCTCTCCTGACCAATAGGCAGCCATTAGGTGCCCCCTTCCCTTAAGTGACAGAGGTCATCCAAGGTAAGGAAAAACACAGATTATGAATAAATGTTTTCTTTTAATTCATAATTATTACAATCTGATCAATTACTAGGGACACTTTAGGTCACTGATTATTGATGGGTCTCACCAATCAATGTCAGTGGCATACTTGTCACATTCAAGTGATAATATATTTTTACTTCTCAATTTTATTTGACACCAACCTGCCCAGGATTCACAATACTTAGTATTAATACACGGTGTATCGTAACCTCGTCTGCCGCAGGTCCCTCGAGTCCCGCTCCTCTGGTCCGCCGGCAGGCTGCACGTCCTGAACGGAGTCACACCTTTTGAACCTGGCGCCCCTTCTATTGAGCCTTATATAAAGCATCAGAGAGCATTCCTGCGTCTGCCATAGTGTGTTTTATCCTACTATGTATTATAGAGTTGTTCCTGTATTTGACGCGGCCTGATCCCGACTATCCTGAACTCTGGCTACCTGACCTCGGCATTGATCCTGACTGATACGCCTTAGCCTGAACTCCAGCTTGTCTTGATTATTCTGCGAATGCCCTCAAGTCTGCCCCACGGACCCAAAAGGCTCACCCAGAGGAGGAAATCGGAGGGCGAAGAACTCTTTGAGATCGACAGGTTTCCTTTTGTGGGGACACCGCGTCTACTCTGCAACAGCGTCCCCCTGGCATACGGAGCGTGTTTTCTCTCAATTAAAAACATTTCTGATGTAATCACCCACTGCAGGATAAAAAGTGGACGCCCCGGGTATAAGCCAACACTTACACAAGCTTCACAGTAACGTGTTTCCATAGGAGAACACAGCACACGCTCGCTGCGGCACAATTTTCACGTTTCACGCAATGCTCACACCGCTGCCGTTAAGTCTTTAAGAGAGCTGCTTACCGCAATACCTGCCACGTACAATTACATGTAACCCTATCCAGCCTGCTCTCCGTGGGAGATCCCTACACACGGCTGTATCTCAGGAATCACATAGCTTTTACCAATGATCCACGCTAAGAACACTTAACGGGTTTACAGCGAGTCGTATTACGAGAGAGACGTGGGAATCTTTATTCACACACCATGCACTCTTACTTAATCCTTACTTCTAAAAGGGGTTATAAAACCATTTTATTGTTGCTGGTTAAAATGGACTAAAAATACTAAATATAAACTCAGCAGCCAGGAATCATCATTGGACCGATACACTGAATATAAAAAAATAAAGAAAATGTTTGCGTCGGCAAGGTATAAAAAAAACCCCACCACGTTAAGGAAATTATTAAACTGTTCTTAAGGAGCCAACAAATTACAAGGATTAGAATTTGTTTAAAAGCAGGAATTATTTTTTCCAGCATCAAAAAAGTCTATTAAATAGAAGAGCTCAATTGAAGTCTCCTGTTACCACGGATGCATATAACGCATGTATTTAATACACCGTCAGGATTTCATGCCCAGTGGGGTTTTTGCCCCCAATCTCAGGGTAAAGGGGCAGATTCTCAGGGTCACACAGTCTGGAACGGACTCCTTCCTGCTCTACACCGGCTGTCGTCATGTCGGAGACCCTCAATCGATGCTTTTGCTGCCAGCGTGTTATTGATATTCCTGCTGGAACGCAGGTGAGATAATGAGAAGTCAAGGCTTCTTCGGAGGACCGCTCTCCGAGCCATTTGTTGATTAACTGCACAGAACCTTCACAATGGGCAATTAAAGGGTTAATGTTTCAGAAGTCTCAGGGTCAGCTCATTCAGAAAGTGCCCAGGTATTCTCATACATATAATAGCATAAGTGGGGTTATATTATTTATAAAGTAAAGCCATTCATAGCGTGTGCTGATAAGTGCATTTTTTGCAGACGCTATTTATTAATAACGTACGCCGGGAGCACAGTACAAGCCTCGGGTTATCCAAAGCAGCATCCTCTGTATACAGGCATACCCTGCTTTAAGAACACACGCATAACTGCCGCGGAACTGTTCCCTGTTTATATACATGCGCTTCACAAGAACGGACACGCAGCAGCATGACGCCAGCACATCACCTCGTCTTATGAGTGAATGCAGTGGAAATTACCTAATTATTGCCGTTAAGTACAGGCGCTGATAAGTGGAAAAAAGGTAGCGCTTTACTTTAGGTACATTTTTGTGTCACATACACGCTCTGGAACCCATTGTGTACGGTAATGCGCGGGCAGAGTGGTGGAGGAGCGGCAGGAGCGCGGCGGAGGAGCGGCCAGGGAAGCGGGAGGGTAGTGGGTGTTCAGCGCAGAGGAGCAGCAGGCGCGGGGCGGAGGAGGAGCAGCAGGCGCAGGGCGGAGGAGCAGCAGGCGCGGGGCGGAGGAGCAGCAGGCGCGGGGCGGAGGAGCGGTACGCACCCCTCAGTAGTTGTGTCTGTGTGAGCTGCAGCTCCCTAGACGTGTGTGCTTTATACCCTATTACCCCCAGTCCCTCTGACTCACTCATCGTCCTTCATGATGCCCTCCTCAGTGATGGGCCCGACCGGGGCGATGTTGCCGGTGTCGGTGCTGTAGTTGCGGAAACACACGGTGAGCTTCTCGTCGAAGTCGTTAACCAGATCCTCCATGGACTTGAACCCCCCCATGATCTCCACAGAGAAGCCGTTGTCCAGCTCGGTGAGGTCATCGAGCGCTGCCAGTCCTCCCTGCGCCTCTGACGGGTTGGAGTTAACTCTGTCCAGGTTACTCTTGGGCCCGGGGGACGCGGCAGGGGGCCGGAACTCATAAAAGTCTTGCCAGTCTTCGTCAAACTGAGCGAGCGGGGCCGCCATGTCTGCTCGGTACCGGGCACGTTAAAGGAACGGGGCGGTGGAATGCAGGCGACACCTCACCGTCTGCGACTACGAACCCTACAGTCTAAAGGCTCTCTTTCCGCATAAGTCCGAAGTGGGAGTTATAGCACTTCCATAGCCGGGACCTGCCAGCCGACCACTAAAGGCTGTATCCACTGAGACTGACGGGGAGGGCGGGGACATGCGTCACACCGCGCTGGCGGCCATTTTTATCACTGGCAAATGTGCCAATAACGGAGACTCGCAAGTGTTTACACGCCGTCTTTATCGCGTATGAAGCCCTGTATTATTTCCGCTTGTATTTAATAACAATACACAGGCAGAAGTGTCCCCAAAACACAAACTCCACAATGCTGCCAAGTGTCCCTCTTCAGGAGGCACCGTCCCTATTTTGGCCCTAATTCCCTCTCCCCGCTTCTTCTGACGTCCCTCTTTTGTATTATCTCAATATATTGCTAGGTATGAGTTTATCGCGGTGTTCTGCGGCCCTAAACGTTACAATATTGTGTATAAAACAGTGGAAAATATGTTTATAAATTATGTAAAAAAAAAATGCATTCTTCTCAGCGCCTTACTCTGTTACACAAATAACTGTCAAGGGGTCACACACAGGGTCTTAGTAAAGCCCCGCCCCTGGCCACACCCCTCAAAACAGCTGCTGGTGAATACGGAGTACGGGATATAAGTGTTATCCTATGGAGTGAGAATCCATGGATCCTGTCTAGGAGGAGGTGTCCCCACAGGGAGAAAATAATTCCATTATGCAAACACTGCCAGTGCACTGGCTTAATATGATGGGAGTTGTATTCCACACAATGAGTGCAAGAAATTACTCAGCCATGCAACCTCAGTAATTACACCTGCAACCCCCATCATGCTTAGTCAACATCTTATTTTGGTATATGGGAGTTGGGGGTGCACAGTAGCTGGTACACTAAAGGTAACTAATCCTTGTACTCCCAGGCTAAGAATTCCCCTTCCTATCATGCTTGGCAGGGATCTGGATGAGTCCCCTCTCTCAGCAGGAGTCAACGTCGCTGGCTCCGCAATGACCGATTCAGTGTAATGACGACACCAAGCATCGCTACATTGGAAGGGGTTCCCATTCCATCCATGGGCAGTAAACATCAACATCTCACAGAGTAAGACAGACCCTGCTGGGGTCTCCGATGATCCCCCTACTGGACTGTCTGGCACTGACAGGGTTAAGGTGCCCCACACTATGCACATAGAAAAGAACCTGGCTATGCCAATAGAAGACTGGCAGTGTACACAACCATAGGACAGAGGGGTGGCCACGAGTCCTCTGCAAATGAATGTCACGTTCACGCTTTAGGTGTCTTTCCCCTTACATCTCCGCTCATCTGATGATCTCCGTCTGTCCTTCGCGCTGATTTCCACTTCTCATGCACGCTCCCCCTCATCCTCTGGAACACCCTCCCTCGGCTTTAGTCCTTTAAAAAATCCCTCACAAAATACAAACCAGGCAGTTCAATATATGATTATGTGCAATGGTGTATTCTGGCCTAGGGCGGCGGGTCCCGGGGCAGCAGCCCCTCCGCCCCATAACAGGGAGCCTGATTGCCCTATGGGGTGGGCAGCCTTCCTGTAACGCCACTAGTCAATGAGCTGGTTAAAAAGGAGCCAACGGGCCCATTTACACTATTGCTGATGGCAGCCTGGGAATGCCCTGAGCACAATTAACCTGTTCACACACCAGTGCTCGCTCCCGCAGTTATTTCTGTTTGTTTGGCAACATTTAAGAGGTTAACGTGGGACACGTTTCTAAACCGGCAGCTGCCCACCCTCTGCAAGTTTATACTTAGTCTGTCGTCACTCTCCGCTGCTGAAAAACAGACTTTTTTTTTTGTTCTAGCGACTCCAGCGGACCTTTGCTGTTTAGCGCAAGCCACTCATATATCCTGTCTGTCTGAAGCCTTCAGACCTCACAGCACTCATCGAAACAACCAGAAGCATTTAGTCTTGACCGTTATTTGCCCTTATTGCAGACCAAGGGCAATTATTTGTGCTGTCAGCACGAAAGCCCATTACCGTTTAATTTACAAATGATTTCATAAGGGGGAAATGTCATGTTCTAGATAGGAGTTTCCTCCAGGCGTCTCACCGCATGCCACCGTGTAGCTCCCAACGAGATGGGCAAAATGGCCACGGCTTCTAAAATACACAATTCTCGGAACTGCTAATTATCTTAGTTACACAAACAGCTACAGACGGGTTATTAATTTATAATGAAATCTGGGTGAAGCTCCGCTCATAGCCGTACTCCTTAAGTGGCCATTCAGAGTAGGCACACGTATCAATGCAGGTGTAAGGAAGAATAATTGCAAATCTTCAATGATATATGGAGAACGGTATAAAATGTAATTATATATATATTGACAGTATCTTGCCAGTATTAATGAGCTAATAGTGTCCTCTTAACGGAAAGCTGCAGGAAAATACATTGTGACTCCAGTTTTACACAATCATTCTTGCAGGAAATGGGACTTCTACATTATTTGAAGAGTAGGCGTCTAGTTCCAGGCACTCACAGATGCGCTGGGGTAAAAGGTATCATTAAATCCTCCAGATGTTTGCAGAAAAGCATTTGACGCATACTATAAAGGATGGGGGGAAAAATCTTCAAAATAGTGATTTTTATGTGTCAGTGGAATTTTGTTAGCGGAAGAAAAATGTTAATTCCAAACCATAAAAAAAAAAAAAAAAAAAGTTCTGTTGCTGAATCTATTATTTTTTACAAGGTGTTGTGGTACACTGCCCTCTAGTGGGCATTTGTGAATTTACGATTAGATTTTCAACCCATTCAGTAAAGTTTGTTAAAATTTAAGTGGTGCAGTAGAGGTCAGAAGATGAGAGAGAGTGTGTGCGTGTATGTGTGGTGTTAGAGTGAATGTGTGTTATTGTATGGTGTTAGGTGGCATTTAAGTAGAAAGTGTGGATTCCAGTTTTTTACATAATGACTGACAATAATTACAAATCTAAAGACAACAGCTTGTTAAAAAATCGTTTTATTTTACAATATATACATTCATTAATGTATCCAAAAAAAACGCATCACCACACCAAGAATATACACCATACATCACCTACGGCTGTTTCATGTTGATTAGTGTTTTGAACGACAAAGTATGTTTGGGAGAAGAAATGCATACGTGAATTTTTCTAAACTATTTATACGACAGTGAAAAGGATCTGCTTTTGCATTAAACTCCTGTGAGGTGCGCAGCTGTATGGTTTTTTTTTTGTGTGTGGTGAAAATGCAATGAAAGATTTTCGATGTTTTTATGAACCAGAAATGGGGAAAAAAGGTAAAATAACGCTATGAAAAACTTTTCTAAGAATTACATGGGGCTGTTAAAAGTGCATTAAAGATGGAACAAAAGCCTGGAATGTCCTTTCTGGGTCCCTGGGAGCTTAGTACGTTTCAAATGGCTATTGAATAGGGACAGATAGACACGTTTCCATAATTCTTTTAAAGTCAGATGGAAATGTAACACGCTGGAAAGCTATATGTTTCCCTCCACTCCAGTAATGAAAGGGTGTCTTTGTACTAGACATTTTAGAACAGCAGTAGTCTTAGGGAAACGTCTTCTCGGTGGTGCAGCCCTATGCAACAGCTTCCTTGGTACCCATAGGAAACGGCAAGTCACTGGCGTCCATGTGCCACCGGAAGCCCATCGCATAAAAGCACACACTAGACCACCAATTTTGCTCAAATATATAACTAGAAAAAAAAAGTGAAGAGCAAACATAAGGCTTTATAAAGCAACATACCAACGTATTTATGGAATTTGGGGGGTATAGCTCTTCACAATAACCCCTTAAGGGGGCATCTGCCGAGTCCCCAACGAGCATCTCTGAAGTGAAACGGCTGCTTCAGAGTTTAATGCGTAACTAGGGGGTTTGAAATTGCCATCCCCATTTCAAAATAACAACACATCTCGTTTGATGCGCAATCTCCTTTCGTTTTGCATGAGGTAGTAACTCATTTTGGCCACACGTGCTTAAGCATCCTAAAGGATGAAAATAAGGCAGAACCAACAGACAGACACAGCACTGAAAGAATAGCGTACAATAAAAGGAATGCTCGTGGAAAGGTCGAGTGTCTTTATTTTAGGGACACTCTTGATTTACTTGAAGCCGACGGCTTTGCTCGATGTTTTTTTTTAACACACACAACCAGCAGAGGTTTGGTGCTCTTGGGGCCGGGCAAATGAAAACATATATAAGAAAAAAATCACTGGCCCCAGTTTGCCGCAATTTCTCCAGGGCAAGGAGCACCGAAGCTCCCATCACCCGAATGTGAGCTGTTTTGTCACAGATAACGTCTCGAGTCTGGCTAACGTCAAAGCTAGCTGCAAAGTTGTATTTTGGATATCTGAACCCTTTCTGTAGTCCCGAAGGACATTTGTTAGTCCACTTGTACTCTGCTGAAAGAAGCGGCTGTGTAAATAAGTATGGTGGGTCCCGAGGGCTGGCAGTCTACCGTGTCACATTACTGAAGCAGATCAGCCTACAGGGCGATCTCACGGGGCCAGCTGAGAGATAACAGATCTCCCTTGTCTCTGGACCATTTACACTACGGAGATCTTTGCCCATCCGACTCCAGAACATAACTAAACCGGTGGGCAGAGGGCACATGGGAGTTAAACCAGGGCCGGCAATTACCATGAAGGGTCCTCCCCTCTCCATTTACTTCCACAGCATTATAAAAACATAAATAAACCTTAATAGTTACTGTTTTATGCAACACTCTGCAATGGCAACATTAACCCTTAAACTTACAGCAGCCTATTAACAGTATAAGTGGCTTGGCAAATGCTGTGCGGTCTACCGAAGGGTAATCATCATCATATTTATTTTAATCATTGTTAGGTTTAAGACTGAGATGGCCTGAAAATAACATTACCTGGATAAAATCAGCTGGAATCCATGCATTACATTTAGAATGAGTATATATATGTGTGTATGTATATGTATATACACACATATATATATATATATATATATATATATATATATATATATATATACACCCACACATATAATCCTATTACATGTTGTCATCTTGTATAAACGCAGCAAGCAAAGGCGAAAGAGATATCATTAGCTGATGCGTTTTCACAGCGGTCACTGCCTAGCTTTGTGACGCATTACATCACATAACAATACCTTGTGCAAATAAAAACACCAGTGTACTTGCATTAAAGTTAAAGGTATCATAAAAATTCTTACAACCAAGCTATAATGTTTTTTTTTTTTTTCCTTTTTAAACTTACAAAAAAAAAATGTATATTGGCATTACTAAATTACACAGAATAAAAAATACAATAGTGTTAATAAATGCGTTGTGTTCCTTTCCAAAATGGCCGCTCGGTCGCCTCGTATGAGGAACTGTGGGTACAGTATCCACCCTCGCCCTCCCTGGGTTTTTTGTTTGTTTGTTTGTCTGACAACCTTTACATCTGTACAATTAAGACACCTGTACGTGATAAAAGGAACGCTATATACATTGGGATTTTGCAGAGGTCTTCAGCAATGACAAGTTACAGCCACGGCAGCGAGGTAAAGAAATAATACTACTGGTATGTACAAAGATAACGTCACTGTGAATGTAGCGCTTCTGTGGGAACGGCTTCATGATTATACCCGCTCCACATCATGGCAACATAATCCTCATCTTTGTCATGCCACAATAAATTATTTATATATATATATATTTCTCTCTATATAAAAATTGGCCACTTTTTTGCGACCTATGTCTGATTTGAAGCTCCTGGTAACATTGCAGCAATAGTGTTCTCGTGACCATGTGCGTCCACGCAAGGTTTTTTCAGTAACTGTTCTCGTGGCCTGCTAGAATGTAAAGGTTGCTGTTAGCTGTGGGGTTGTCCGTGGGCCTACTTTCCAGAACCACCACCCTGCAACAAAGACAAAAATGTTAATGCAGAGATTACCTGGAAGGTAGAAGGTTAGATCATATGAAGCAACAGAGAGGGAACTCATGTAAGAAGAACACACTATGGTTTCTCAACAGGGCAGTCCATATGCTGAATGAGAAGGCCAGTAGTTAAGGATATCTCCTCCTTGAACAAAGGTGAGTTACTGCAAATGTCTGATCCATGATACCATAAAAAAACCCAACAGGTTGTCAGAGAAGGAGGAGGACGTACACAAATAAAGAGTATAAAGTCATCCAAATAAACCTTTATAGTTTGCAACAGAATTACTAACTAAAGATCATAGATGATCATAGATGTTTTTCAACCAGTAATCACTTTATGTGCAATTGCTAATTTTTTTGTATGTCCTAGTGTTTTTATTTCAATATATACTGCAGTTCAACACCACGCTTTTGACAGCAATCGACAGGGTACTACTTGTCAGGTGACACAAAAGCAGACAGTAATAGGTTATTGCCATAGAAACTGAAAATGTTTCCATTCTTTTATGTTACAAACATTCAGTGGAATGAATAATGTTACAGAATTGTTGAGGGTTAGTTGTTTCCCATCACAGCTCAATTAACGCTTTAAGTGGAACAGAATCTTTAAGGGATCATGCAACTCCAATTGTAACACTTGGTTATAGAAGAATAAAATAACGACTTATAGATTTCAGTAAATCGTTTAGCTTACGGGCATGTCCTCTATTAAACTGAAAAGAAAAAAAATCTTGATTTCAGTATAAAGTGAAAAAAATTCCAATAATAAATATGCAATCTATTACCTGTCAGAACCAAGCAGTCGGAATATCCGCGTGTTGTCTGAGATTTCCTGGGTTATCTGTGGAGACAAACAGGTATAATGCTTTCCTGAAATGGAACGAATAATGTGGTTTACATCAGAGCAGATTGTTCGTCAGGCAGTTATACCAGCCAATACAGCAAATGTGGGGGAAAGAAAAGCTATGCTGATCCCTCCAGCACAAGCGATGTACCTTACCGGTGATTGGCTGGTTGTTGTATACAAAGCCTGCTTGGATTGGGTGGGTCAGCTCTCCCTAACATATGCCTGTCCACACACATGTATAGCCATACACTGCCCTCACACACCCCTTCCTTTACACACATATACACGTACACACCAGCTTACAAACACACATATACTGCCCTTACACACACCTGTCCATACACACACTGCCCTTACACACACACACACACACACACACACATATATCTACACATACTAACATACGCCTGTCCATACATACACATTTATACACTGCCCTCACCACACACCCCTGCCTTTATACACACACACACACATATATATATATATATATATATATACACACACACCAGCTTACAAACACACCTGACCATTCACATACACTGACCTTCCACACACATACATACACTGCACTTACACCCCTTTCTCCCCATCTCTTACCTTTCTCATCTTCTATCTTCCATCCAGTTGTGGGAGCGTGAGGTCTGTCATTTCAGACCTCGGCTTCCGTGCTCCCTCATCACTACGCACCGGCAATTGATGCCGAGCGCCGGTATATGACATCATCCCCGCACTCGGCATCAATAGCCGGCGCATAGTGATTAGGGAGCACGGAAGCCGAGGTCTGAAGTGCCAGACCTCGAGCTCCCTAATGTTGGGCTAGTTAGAGGGAGGTCGTGATCTCCCCAACCAGTCGTGCTCATCGGGCGCCCGCTGATCAGGGCTATTTGGGGAGATCACGATCTTGCACCTACCTCGGCGCGGCCCTGAAGACAGGCCCAGGGGAGGCGGCTTCTCCACTCGCCCCTCCCCTAGAGATACGTGGCTTTGTGGGGAATTGTGATTCTCCGGCTCGGTAAGTTTCAGCACCCGGCGTATAAGACGACCCTCGACTTTTGAGAAGATTTTCATGGGTTAAAAAGTCGTCTTATGCGCCGGAAAATACGGTACTTCAAATTCTGGCATCAGGGAGAAAAATTTCTTCCCTACTCCAAAAGGCAATCGGATTTCCCCTTGGATCAAGGAGGTCTGTGCTGTAACAGAACAGATCTCCACTGATTTCTCCGTGAGATCAGAGAATCTCCCCAACTGGCCCATAATTTCAGTCGGGACTGTCCCACAATAAAAGGCACTATTAAGAGATACACACATTTTGTTGCAAGAGTGGTAAGAGGTCAAAATGTAAATAGCTTCACTCTTTCCAGATTACGATGCGCCTGACAAATGTTTTGTTACTCACTTCATTTGATCGGAAGCTTCTACCTTGCATTCCATGCTTCCAAAAAGCAAGGACACTGTCTTGTAGGCAAACTACAAAAAAATAAAATAAAACAAAGGTCACGATAATATATCTGAACAGGTGCAGTCACAACAATGCACAATGGTACCATGCATTAAGCAATATGCAGTTATTTTGCAAATAAGGAGACTTACAAGCATTGCCTTTGCCATCTGACGTTAACCACGAACATGAATTGCGATTACGCGCACAAAAATGTGGGGGGATTGGCTGTTAAACAGCCGATCGGGTCATGAAGCATTCAGCAACATCATTGTAGGAACGATACGTCATTGGTCTCAAGGAGGATAACACCAGAGTTCACAAAAGGTGTAACCACCTTATCTGTTGCTACGGCTGCAGCAACCTCCCGCAGACGCGGTCGGACCTTGCGCATGCCACAGGAGTAAATGGTCGGCTATCATTGGAGTAATGATAGCCGACCATTTACTCCTGTGGCAGTATGCGCATGTGCAGGCCATTTCTCCATCTATTTGTGCACTTGGCTTGGGGCGGGGTTATCTGCCTGGGGCCTATTTTAGGGCTCCTTAGCTGTCCACTGGCTGCCCGTTAAAGAGATTCATTGCTTGTTCTCTGGGCTCTCCTCGTGCTTCTCAGTTATCCTGTTTGTTCCGGTTCTGACCTCGGCTACGTCTCACGGCTATCCTGACTTCACCAATCCTTGACCTCGGCTACGTCTCACGGCTATCCTGACTTCTCCAATCCTCGACCTCGGCTTCGTTTGTGGACTGCTGTACCCGTGTCCCAGACGCCTGTTCTGGTTCGTGTCTGGGTTCTGCACTGTGGATCCTCAGTTACTGATCCTGACCATTCCTGGCCGTTACAAAAGGCTTGAACATTTCATCTGTCTTGTGTTACTTAACAATGGGCAGGGTCAGCCCAGGGGGCCTCTCTTACTGCGCTGGCCCTGCATAAGGCATGGGCAGTTTTGGGGGCTCTTGGGGCCACTTCACTGATTTAAACTATGCACTTCAGACCGCATAGCAAAGTCGTAGAGCTGAAATGTTGAATTCTCTTGCAAAGCATTGAATACCCCTAAAGAAGGGTAGTATGTTGGATCTGAGGGGATGTAACAAGGATGCAAAAGAAGGTGTACAGTATAGTCAAGAAATAGGAACCCAGCTAATAAAGGAAATGGTGACTGGCCTGCTTTCATATCTACAGGAAAATGCATTGGCAGTTACATGGACATTCTAGCAATTCCATTATTTTTTCAACAGCAGTCATTAATGCTTGATACACAACAAGAATAAATACAGATATCCTAACTAATAAATGATTAATACAAAAGGCTTCTTGGATGACTTAAAAAAATCAATTTACTTACCTATGGACTCTATCTGGAAATCAAATGTCAGTTCGGAGGACAACTTCCGACTTGACTTTAATCTTCCTTGGAGATTGACAATCTTTATAGAGCCTAGAAAATAAAAGTGTAGGCATAAACATGGACTCTGAGATTAGGCATGTGATCATTAGGCATACTGGCTGCTCCCAGTTAAGCCCTGACTATTCTCAGCTCTGTTCCCACTCATGCCCTTGCTACAAAACAGTGGTCTTTGTGCCCATCAGTCCCATAAATCCAGCCCTGCATGTCATAGGTCATAAATCCATCTATTGAGTACAATTACAGCACAAGCTTTGCAGAAGGGTTAGCATTAAGACACAACGAACCCAAACATAGACTGCGAATATTGCGGTCTATACCGAAGTCAAGAGGAAACATCCCTTGGGAATGTAATATTCTACCATTATAAGTAACAATACTTGTTAGCTAGGACCCATACAACCCACTGAACAAACATGTAGACCTTTCCAACACTATCATAAGTATCTGGTATTACAAAGGAGTAGTACTAGCGTCAAGTGGTTCCTGGCAGCCATTATGCCTACAAACATTTAGAGCAACAGCACATCTCAACATCTGTACATAAAACGAAAGCTTAGCTTGAGATCAGCAAACTTACGATCCAGACAGACAAGAATCGTGTCCCTTTCCAGCTGCGTTACATGTACGACATCTGATTGTGGGGTATCTGTGCAGAAAAGCAAAGGAAAAAACACAGCAGAGGGTTTATATATTTATCTATTCACATTTATATTCAACATGGTAACATGACGTGGCTGCATTTATTAGTAATTAAGAAAGGTTGCTTATGTTTTACAGAAACTTGTAACTATACGTATGGTTAATGCACTGATTTATGTAACGTTTATATAGCGTAGGACAGGAAGCCAAATACTTAACACTAAGCAGAAAAAAGGACTATCTATCCTTTCTGAAAGAAGTAAACATACCTGTTTCTGTGAACCACGAAGACGTAGAGTTGGGGTTAAGCGTCTCAAACCGTACAACCTGGTTGAAATCAGTTCCTCTGCTGACGCTAAGGCAGACTAACGGGTACTCCTGCTCAGGTACCACAAGCATCTCCAACATCATGAGGGGACAAGGCAGGGGAAAGTCTATGTGCTGGGAGCAAAATAAATTCACTTTAACTACAAAACCCATTGTTATCAGGATCAAAAATACCATACATGAGATACAAGTACAGATGTGGCTAAAGAGGACTCTTCGGAAACAAGTTTCATTTGTAAGGATAGTAAGGTTCAAGTGCATGTATACCAGAACAACAAACTCAATGCAGGTATGTTAGGTGAAGAACAGGTGAATAAAGTCATTTTGGCTCCATGCCTCTCCAAAGGATTAATTTGACTTCCCGTATTCCAATAAGCATAGGAAAAGGGGCAGAATATATGAGGGCATTATGTCACTTGAGGGTATATATTACTTTTTAATAGCCCACTCTACTGGGAAAGGGATGGACAGCATGGGAGGAACGCCATGGGATCCAAGCTGATCCACCGTATTTCATGCTGATACAGATATCAGTTTATAAGAAGGTTGATGGGGAATGAGGCAGAAGGTCAGGGACTGCTTGGGTGAAGATGATTTGATTGTAGTAAAGGCCACACGAACAAGTCGGCGGCCTGGAGATTGGGAATGCGCAGGGATGGTTGGTTTCTTTTAGGATTGTGGCTGTGCATATTAAAAAGGATAGATTGTACAGGTGGGTTTTAGTAGGCATTAAAACTGGATTTAGTAGTGGAGAGTTTGACAGAACAAGGCATGGAATTCCAAAGATCAGGTACGGCTCGAGTGAGCGGGGAAAAGTGATGACACTTCAGGTGAGAAGCAATTTGAGGGAAAATAGGAGAGTGTTCTTTAGGGCTGTATGTAGGAATGTAATTTTAATAATGCCTTGTGTGGGAAAGGACAAACTCTTTGGATGTTTCACAGATGGCGGAGGAGGAAGAATTGTCTAAGTGACTGCATGCAAGGGGTGAAGGAGAGCAGCAAGTCAAGTGCAATGCCAAGGCGGCAAACTTGGGCTGTTGTGTAGATTGCGGAATGATGCAGATATCAGGAATAAAACGAAGTATTCCAGATCCAGTCATAACTCGAAGAGGACAAGCAAGATTGAATGTAATGTTTTAGCTATTGTCTGTATAGAGATAAAACCACTATATATATATATATATATATATATCTGCTGGGTGGGCTGTGTATGGATCCCATAATCCATGGTGTGCAGTGCTCAATATGTGCCACTGACAGCATTCTGTAACGGATAAGTGATCTCTGTTTGCTAGAACAAAGTAAACTGTACAATTTACATGAAGATCACCCTGTCATCGATGACAGGTCCACTTTTAAAGGAAGTACACAACGGACTTTCAATCAATACTAAACTGTTAGCGAAGGTCCCTGAACGAGAGCCGCCACTATTACTCTAGCATGCTTTACTTTAATGCCATTTACTGTAAGTAAGAAAAAAAAACATGCGGTAATTTTCTGATTAAATAAAATGAAATACTCCAGATGCAGCCGTAATGCTAAGATATAGACGTCAGCAAACTACAATTAACGGCTCCATAAATGGGAGCCTATCTTTTCATGATTAAAATCAAAACTTTTAGAAGCACTTTTACTAATGCGTGCAAACAATAACAGATGAAATCATTTACTAGATCAGACGGTGAAGAAGAAAATGACAGCATTATATATATATTTTTAAACTTTTTTAAATGAACAGTACTATCAAAAATATTTTTGTTGCCAAAAACCACCATCCCCCGAGTGCCGCGCACTATTATTGTCTGTGACATTTGCTGCTGAGCCTTTTGTCCCTGTCCCCTGCAATGATCCGGTAGATTTGCCTCTTTAAAAGCATAGTGTGCCAGTCTGATGGATGCACCGCAGCAAAGTTCAATCCCGAATGTCACTAATGCATTGAAAACTAGTAATTACTCCAATGTTGCCTACTGAATTGCAAGCACATGTAACCAAGTGGTGGGAGACTAAGGCAGCGGCGCTTTAACGTGAAATGCTGATTTTTAAGCTGAACGCTTGCTTCTTTGATGCCTGAAAACAGAAGGGACCAACTTTAAAAGACGCCAACTGGGGTCACATCTAGGCAAGGCAAACCTTGGAGCAATTTTGGGGCAGCAAAGAACAGATAAAAGAAATCCCCGACATTAACTATGCATTGTACAGGGCCAACTAAAACCTCCTCGTAGGAGAATGTGAATGAGGTCGGCCCTAGATAATGCAAAGTGATATCAGAACGCTGAAGTTTCTAACTGTCCTGCAAACTCCTTTGGTGTGTAGACCCCATTATCCACGTGATTGCAGCCCCATCCAAGAAGAACTCACTGCTAGTATAGGATGGGGGTCTTTCCTTAAACATAATAAGGTCACACTCACCTTGATTAGCATAAACTTCTGCATTTGTTCAACCCATTCTAACAATATAATGCTGGACTGCAGGGCTCCACACAGGTACTTATGGCTTGTGTAAGGATTCCTCACTGTAAACAGGGGAGAGAATCGTACATTAAAAGATAAACATTTCAGAATATTGCCTTATATGCGTTGACTTAAACCTTTTTGTGACAACATGTTGCAGCTCCATTTTTCAATTATAGTTACAACACATAACATGTACCCAGAAGCAGGTATCTTGTCAACGATCGTGCCTATAAGTCATTTACTAATGTCTGCCACAAACCCTGATGTAGTACAACTGATTGGCGAGAGACTAGAATAATGTACAGACGTTTGTTATCCTCTACACTATGTTGAGTATGTGCGTGTCACTAATCACTTTATGTGTAACACAATTACTTGCACTTGAACAGACTGGGCACAGAAAGGATGCAGTGTGTTGGCAAATGAAGAATATAATGAGAATAACCTTGCATCCTATACATCTATGAAAGCCAATAAATAGTAGGATGATTTGCAAGTAAAGTGCCAGAACTGGACGTTGCATGAAGAATTTGAAAGCCTTACATATTAACGTGAGGATAGGAGAGAAAATGTGCTAAAAATATCAGAAAAAACAAAAGATAGTCCTGGAATAGTAAGATCTTTCTAAAGGGTCTACGACATGGGAAACGTTTCAGAAAAGAATATTCAAGGCTCAATGTGTTCAAGAACCTCTCATCCCAAATGGATACAGCTGGACATTTCTTCCAGTATTAAACAAAATCAAGGATGAGTATGAAAGCTAGACATGTATTGGTTTTACGCATAGCGGACGCGCTTACCCATTGCGGCAAAGTGCTTTTCCAGGAACTACAAAAAGCAGTTTAAAGGCTGTATCCCTTTAGACTCCATGAAAAATTGCATGGAATGCCCTAGTGTTCATAATTGAAATTCTAATGTCCCTGTCAATGCTTTATTTTTACCTCTCGTACCCCTCACTGAAATATCCATTTATCAACTTCAGGATTTCCAGGAAAGATTTTAATTATAAATCAGTGTCTCTCTTCGATGTAGGAAGCAACACTAGGGAGCATAACTATACTACTGGATACTGTATAAGGAACCATATAATTGAACTTAACGTTTACTATTAATTATTAACATTAACATAGATAACGATGTGAAGGGTCTCTCGTAGAAATGTTAATAATTGAGATATCCCATCGGTAGTTGCATATCAGTTCAGTATAATCTAATATCGGTATAACCTGCAAGTAGATGGAACCCTGGCAAAAATAATTTAAAAAAATGATTAAAAATAGGAAATTTATCTCACCACAGCCCTGAATGGGATAAAGATTATGGCTGAGGCTGTGCCCTATAAGCCCCAAAGGAAGAACAGAGCCTGGTAGGCTTTTGCTTGTTAAAAGCATCACATTGTCAGACACGTCTTCTGGAATAAATGTTTAACCTGCATCTACAAAGTAGATAAGTGCTAACTGTATACTCCATTCTAAGGCAAGGTTTCCATTTGTTTTTTTTTTGCTGAAAACGCCTATAAAAACGCCAATAGCGCCACCTTTTTTTTTTGTGAAAAACGGCTGCAGCCAGATGTTAGCTGTAATTCAATAGGAAATCGCAAAATGCCATTTCCACTTGGCGTTTTTCTGTCTGGCGTTTTTTCAGTCCTCTTTGGCGTTTTTCTGCTTTTTTGGGCTCTGTGGCAGTTTTTCAAAACTGCAGCATGTTGACACTCTGGCGTTTTTTGCAAGAAATCTTGGCTTTTTTTCTCCAATAGAAGTCTATGGGAGAGAAAAAACGCCATGAAAAAGCCATGTGGGTTTATGGCCTTGGCGTTTTTTATGGCGTTTTTTCCACTGTTACAATGCAGAGGATGGACCCAGTATCTGTGTGTCCTACGAGAAATAGGCTGAAAACAAACAGTTTCACACAAAACAAAGTCCTGGACTGGTTCATATTGAATTTTACACCATTTGGAACAAACATGCCATTATAAACAAACATACCAACCGGATCCTGCGTGCCAAAAGCAACAGCAAACAATTTGCACCATCATTTGGGGCCAAACTTCCCAGAGGAGCAGACATTCGGAATAAAGCATGCCTTACAAACCACAGAAAAGAGACAAAAGGGTCTACCAAGTAAATGACATCAGGAGAGGGCATTTGCCATTTATCCTAATCCCTTTTAGCTGGGTGAAACTTCTAACTTGTAAAGGCTGGAAAAACTGCCTAAGGTCAAAAAAAGCAATTTCCACAGAAAGGCTAAAACGCCATAAAAAACTGCAGAAAAAACGCCAAAACGCAGGTAAATGCAGTGGCAGTTTTCTTGGCAGTTTTCCTGGCGTTTTTCATCAAGAAAAAAACGCCGGACAAAAACCCAAGTGGAAACCTAGCCTAACAGCTTTTCTGGCACTCCCTTTCCACACTAGATTTACAAATGTGTTGATTGTATATTAACAGTCTGCAATGTCTGTCTCATTATAAATAATATCAATTGCAATAGCAAGGGAGTGAGAGATATAAGAGAGAGCGGGAGCGAGTATGTATGCATGCATGTATGTTACAGTGAATGTGCATGTGTTAGCATGAGTGTGTAGAGCGAGTGTGAGCATGACTGTGTGTCTATGTGTAAGTGTGTGTGTTAGCATGTGCATGTATGTGTGTTGGCATAAGTATGTAAATGTGTGCTCATGTTTGTTAGTGTAATATGTTTGTAACATGAGTGTGTTAGTGTGAGAGTGTGTAAAATGCGTGCCAGTGCTGTTACTGAGCCCTCGGATCTGAGTGCCCCCCCAGGCCAAAACGGTACCATCCCTCCCCTGTCTAGAGATAACACCTTTAACACATGATACATCCAGACTTGATACTATTTCCCTGTATATTGATATATGTACTAATGAAAATCCTAATTATACCAAATCTTCTGGTTTGAACCGTAAGTACTTAAGAGGTCATAGGAAGTGCCAGGAAGTGACATCACATCCACTCAGTACAGCGAGGGCAGGTGGAACGGAAGAAACGTGCACGGCACATTCTATGGCTTCCCAGCCCTGATCTCAATAGCAGTTTTGGAAAAAACGGCAGGTTTAAGAAAAAAGCAAGAAAAAAAGAGATAGAAAAGACTAAATAAAAGTGGAAGCATAAAAGAGACAGTGAAACAGAGACAAGAGAGAACCGACAGTCTTTCTCATTTGTTTCTTAATTATGAAATAGTTCCATGCTTGGAATACCGACCTCACTTTTTTATTTGCTCTATTATTTTATCTCGTTAAATCACTTGTCAGTCTGAACCTGCAGGTGTCGGTTCATTTGAAGCAAGTGGGTAGGTTTATCCTCTTAAGCCTTCTCCTTTACATAGTGGGTACATTGGCAGTGGATAGTTCTGCTACTTACTAGATTAACATGTCAGCTGTATCTGGATCTATAGTATATGGCCCTGGCACTTTTAAGGCCAGTGGCCGCTAAATAATATAAGGGTGGCCACTAGCCAAACACTCTGGCACAGTGCGTGGCTGCGTGTATTCATTTGGAAGACACACACTGATGGACCTGCTCTGCAGTAAAGGCAAACATACAGAGCCATCTGTCTGGGTCTGCGTCGGATATTATTACACACAGGGGAAAAAACGTTTGACGAACGCTGGTCCAAGACAAAATCCATAAAAGCCATCAAAAGACAGCAACAGTACAGACAGTGTTTGCTTAGTGTATCCACACAAATTATACAGAGGCTTCACTTGAAACCATTTCAATACTTACATACATACAGTACTAATATGTAAAAACTGAGCTATATATATATACACACACACACATATATATATATACACGCACACATATATTTATGAGTCGTTCTATAGCATTGGCAGTGCCACTGCTGAAAAACATAGGAATGATATATATGTAACAGAATTTGACAGTTGACCCATTTGGCCCATCCAGTCTGTGTATATTTTACTACAGTACAAAACTCAAATGTTAAATGTGTTCCTTGGTCTTGTCATTGCCTATCCCATGCGTGTTTCCTCACTGTATTAACCTCTAGAACTTCTGTTGGGAGGCTGTTCCACTTATCTACCACGCTCTCAAGACCATGAAGAAGGAGAAGTTAAATGTAGCTGTCTCGTCATTGCTTGCTTGCTAATGTTTACGGAGGAAGATAAGTTCTTAAAATTTAAAGGCTGATGCCACCCTATCCAAAGCATGGGGCAGTATAAATATGTAACTACTTATTTTAACAGTCTTCTCATGGAACTTGCCTTTACACCGTATGCACCACACACATTCAGTGAGAAATAAATCAGACTTACCAACACAGCACTTCTGACACCATTTTGTATCAGGGATTTTTGCAGAAACAGCAAACTTCCTGCAAAACATCAATAAAACATAATAAGTCAACGCAGAACAGAGATGCAATACATTCCGAATCAACCTCTTTAATGTGTGCGGGTATTTCTTGTAGCTACATTTGCCACTAAAACTTTAAATGTATTTACTGCGACAATACATTTGCACTGTAGTTATCAGCGACATGGACCAGTAGCAGGTGGCTTGTCTTCTTGTATGGAGGTCAGGTTGCGTGTACAACTAGTATGTAACTTGTTTGGTAGTTGTAATGTTGTAACACTGATTGCAACACACACAGACAAAGCTATAAATGTATTAAAGCAAAACACGACAATATCATAGCTAAATTAAAGCAGTCACCCAAACAGGGTTCAAACGACTATTGTCAAAAGCTGACATACCATATGTAATGACGGAGCAAGATGGCAGCTCCCACATACAATGCACAAAAACCCGAATTTTTTATATTGTTATTTAAAGGGAATGCATATTAAATTACCTTATAAGAACAGAATGTGATAAGATCCCCTTTACACCACTTTGTGGGTGGGATTGCCAATAAATCAGCAGATGAAAAGTTAAACTTTCTTTTAGAGACTATATAGGGTTTTTATATGACGACAATATTCGGCCACATTATTCTGTACAGAACATTTCCGCTGCTTTAATATTGCCCTAAGCAGTCTATGCCGTTAAAAAAAACAGCCCCTGGCTATTTTTCACAGCAGAGAATCAGTCTGTCACACCATCCTCACAACAGTCCTGTCATGATGGCTGACCAACAATTAAAAAACATAATCTTTCATTTAAAAACGGTGCCACATGTTCCGAAACAGTTCTCACATCAATAACAAATATTTGAGCACACTGTTTGCGCAAAGTTACTAGCCCTCCGAAGAGTATAAAAAAAAAATCATCACATTTGTATTACAAGCACTCATTTTAATTTATTTGCTATACAGTCTGTAGGGTTTTAGATAGGAGTATCCGGCTCATAACTGTAACATGGCAACCTGAAAAGAACAGGTTCATCAAAGGCAACCGTTGCCATTGATTCAGAAGACAAAAATCTCACATTGAATTGATTTCCAACTCAAAAAACTAGAACTACCGTATTTGCTCGATTATAAGACGACCCTGATTATAAGACGACCCCCCCAAATCTGAATATTAACTTAGGAAAAAAAGAAAAAGCCTGAATATAAGACGACCCTAAAGGAAAAAAGTTTTACCAGTAAATGTTAATTCATGTAAACTATTTTTTTTAATAAAAGCTATGATTGAGAAAAATATTTTTTTTTTGTTTTTATTTCTCGTATTTTCCAACCTGTCCCCCAGTTACACACATCTGCCCCCAGGCTTGCCACACCAATATGGCACTGTGGCCCATGATATGCCTTTTAACCCTCTATATGCCACTGTGCCCCATGGTATGCCTTTTGACCCCCTATGTGCCACTCTGCCTCCAGAAATGCCTTATACCCCTATATCCCATTCTGGCATTTAGGGGGTTAAAATGCATATTATGGGGCAGAGTGGCATATAGGGAGGTATAAGGCATTCCAGGAGGCAGAGTGGCATTAAGGGAGTTAAAAGGCATTATATAGAGCACTCTGCCTCCAGAAATGCCTTATACCCCTATATGCCACTCTGGCATTTAGGGGGTTAAAAGGCATATTATGGGGCAGAGTGGCATATAGGGAGGTATAAGGCATTTCAGGAGGCAGAGTGCACTATTAAATGCCCCCTTAACGCCACTCTGCCTCCTGAAATGCCTTATACCTCCCTATATGCCACTCTGCCCCATAATATGCCTTTTAACCCCCTAAGTGCCAGAGTGGCATATAGGGGTGTAAGGCATTCCAGAAATGCCCTACACACACACACACACACACACACACACACACACTCTTACTTACTGGTGCTTCCAATTTCCTGCTGTATTGCCGGGGCAGCGGGTTGACGTCTCATTCCGCGGCAGCCGGAAGGAGGTGGAGTTGGCAGCGGGGGTTTGTATGCGTCCGTCGCAAATACCTTCCCCGGCTGTCAGACATCAGGAACTCTGGAACTCTGATCTCTGACAGTCGGGGAAGGTATTTGCGACGGACGCATACAAACCCCCGCTGCCAACTTCACCTCCGGAAGCACCGGTAAGTGTGTGTGTGTGGGGGGGGGGCGACGACAGGAGGATCCAGGTCCCCTGCAGCGGTGCGGGGGATCTGGATCTTAGTCTCCTAATCAGACCTCTATTTGAGGTCTGATTAGAAGACGACCCCGATTGTAAGACGAGGGGTATTTTTCAGAGCATTTGCTCTGAAAAAAACCTCGTCTTATAATCGAGCAAATACGGTATTTCCTTCTTGACTCCAAAATGGCACTCTGAACTCTAACTGCATCAATAAGCTATAACTAAGCCTGTTGTTATAACCTGTTATATCCCTGTATATTCTTCTTGGCTTAAAAAAAAAAGAATTCAACCCAACCATGTAGAGATGAGTTGGTTTACATGGGCATTAAACCCATCTGATGGCTGGTATGGCAGTTAATATACTTTAACATAAGGACAACGCTGGGGTTCATGATCATGGGATGTCAGGATCCACTTCTAACATCCACTGATGCTCACGTGAGAAGATCTCGACATTCTTAATAATCAGAGGAAATTAAACAGTGGAGCTGAATAGCTCCTGAAAAGGTATACCCAAATATTCAGCTCTGCACCCACCTGGGGAGTATCCGGTCGGGAAGCTTGTGGGCTGGAATGGCGACAGGCAATTTCTGCATCTGCCTTGCATAATCAAACAGTCCGGGGAGGTTGTGTGAATAAAGTTGTGAAGCTTTTCCTGCAGGAAGGAATGAAAATGAATCAAATAGTGGAATAGTGGTTCACAAACTAAATGTCACCGTGAGAGGTGTACAATACCTCTTATTAATGATTTAGAACGTCTTAGCTACCGTATAGGAGTATAGGAGATGTAGGGCATTATTATAAAGAGGCTAAGGGCGAGGTTGGTTCCATATCTCATATGTTAGACTGAATGAGTAAAAAAAAAAAAAGTAAAGTAAAAAAGGTTTATATGATTCGGTTCTCCTACAGTTTTAGGAGAGGTTATTTTTCTGCTTAAACACAAAATGAAAATGTATGAAAAAAATCTACTATTTAGTATTTATTAAAATACAAAAGATGGATACATTTGCATACCAGATATTGAAAGAAGGCAGTTATTCATTACATATAACCAGGTACATCTTCTTGGGAAAAGCTGAAGAAAAACATTAAAATAATAAAATGTTAGGACAAATATCAAGACAAGTCTAATAAAGTGGTATATTGTGAAGGGAGCTCATCTAGATGAGAGCACTGGATACAAATATGCACGTGGGATGGCTGAGAAGCATATCATTTTGGCTAGAACACTATATATATGTAAACAGTTAAGATGAAAAAGTGTAGGCGACACTACCGCAGACCTCAACATTTCAAGCACGAGTGGCCCCGGGAGGGAATGTGGTAAGAGATGGAACCAGCCACTCACCATACCAAAAGAGCCATCTCTCAGCGCTCAGCTTCAGAGTGTAGTGAAGTGGCCCCATCGGAGCTGCAGTAAAAGGTCTAACAGCACAGACCTCCATTGATTTGAAACCACCCTAGACCAGGTCAGGGGACATACAAGGATCTCCTCAACTGGTATTGTGAGGCTAAAACCTAGAATCTTGGGAGGTGAGCTGAAGCTAAATGAGTGGTCCCCAACAATCTACAGGGAAAATGGAGTGCCACGTGCTGCAGGTGCATCATGGGAACAGCAGCAACAGCCACGCCAGCCTGTTCTGACAGGTCTCTCAACAGCAAACCCAGATTCTCACTGAGAACAATTTAATGAACTTCTCTCGTACACATTTGACAGAATGCTCTTCTTCTGTTCAAATGGTGTTCTACTTGAGCTGATATAATGCATCTGAGGACATCAAACGAGGTTACTGTACCTGCTCCATTGACGTTTCATGCAGCTCATTAAGATTCAAGGTGTAAATCCCTTCCTCTGCGCCAAATATCAGATACTGATCTGCAATTCAGGACATAAGAAAGGTTAAATATACTGTACACAAAATTTCAATATTTAGCTTTTGAATATATTGCTCTGTGCACAACTAAAGGAAGTCATGAACTTCGAAAGGGAAAATCCAGCTATCATATGTACTGAAAGGTGAGCACCCCCCTTTGAAGTGTTTGGGGGGGGATCCACAGAAAACAATGCTACATAAAATAATAAGATTTCAAATTTGTACAGGTCTGTCTTACACTATAAAGCGATTTATAATCTACCAGTAAAGTAACTTGAGAATATCGGGTATAAGGTATATATATTTGATATAAGGCACATGCCTTAAAGGCAAGATAAGGGCAACATCTTAAAAACAAAAATCAAATCTAAGCATGAGTTTGTTTACTGGCTTTAAAGTTACTTTTACCTCTTGTATCTGGATTTATCCAGGAAGTCGCACAATGAATCCTCAAAGGGCAACCATTAAATACTTTGGAAAAACACGCACCCATCTGTTGAATAAGAAAAGATTTCCATTAAAATTGAAATGAGCAGTTTTCCTAAGAAACTGCACAGTATTTCAAGATAAGAAAAGAGTGCTATACATCCAATCAACTTCTGCGGGCTAGAAAGGGTTGTTTAAAACACCAATCGCACTATTATTGTATTTTTATTGTCAGTATCTGTCATTGTGGTTGTGGTTTCCACTCCCTCGCTTCATTATGAAAAGCCAACAAGGGCAGGTTTCTCCAGCTACAAGGGCTGAACTAGCCCTGTGTAATGCATAATTCAATGGCCCTGTATTATTCACCCATTCTGTTCCAAGTAGGTTTTTGGTACTAGAAGCAGAAGAGCAGTTATGTAAAGTTCTCCTTGGTGTTTGCTATGGTTGTCGCCTTTCCAAGCCAGGTTTCAGACACTAACGGGTGGTACTTTTCTGACCTAGAGCACTATGCACATTACTAGGGATATTTTTAAAGAGCAGACTGTGAAACTCTTTAGACAGAAACCCACCAGGGTTTACAGAGAATGGTCAGAAAAAGAGAAAATATCCAGTGACCGGCAGTTGTGTGGACGAAAATGCCTTGTTGATGTCAGAGGAGAATGGGCAGACTTGTTCGAGATGACAGAAAGGCAACAGTAACCGAAATAACCACTCGTTACAACCAAGGTATGCAGAATACCATATCTGAACGCACAACACGTTGAACCTTGAAGCAGATGGGCTACAGCAGCAGAAGACCACACCGGATGCCACTCCTGTCAGCTAAGAACAGGAAACCGAGGCTACAATTCGCACGGCTCACCAAAATTGGGCAATGGAAGACTGGAAGAACGTTGCCTGCTCTGATGAGTCTCGATTTCAGCTGCGACATTCAGTTGGCAGGGTCAGACTTTGGCGTAATCAACATGAAAGCATGGATCCATCCTGCCTCGTATCAACGGTTCAGGCTGGTGGTGTAATGGTGTGGGGGAAATTTTCTTGGCACACTTTGGGCCCCCTAGTACCAATTAAGCATCGTTGAGTATTGTTGCTGACCATGTCCATCCCTTTATGACCACAGTGTACCCATCTTCTGATGGCTGCTTCCAGCAGGGTAATGCAGAGGAGAAGAGGGGACTTCTCTCGCGAGCTTACAATCTATTAAGAAGGAAATATCCTTTGTGTGTGTGAGAATCTCCCCTTTCTCCCTGCGACTCGGGGTCAATCCTCACGGTTTGAAGCTACGGCTACATACCCAAACTAGATCAGTTTCTTGGACAATTATTCTTCTCTAAGGGTTGAATAACATTAATTAGATTTTTTGGCCCTCATAGATCCCAGGCCCTTGATACCCCATATGTTTTTAACACATTCTGATTGATTTGCTATGAATAACTGGTGCTTGCAATATGTTGCTGTCAGTCTCTGTCGCTACAATTAATGACTCGTTTTCTTGACTTTTAAAGCGTGACATGGTTTATTTCTACCGTCGCTATGCTTAGCTGGAGAATCGGCTTTGATGAAACCAAAGCACAGATGCCGCTTTTATGGAAAATATTCTTAATGGAGTATTTCATTGAAATGAGATTTGCGTTAAGTGTTTAAAAACACACATCACATACATTTTGTCAAATCTATTTTCATCTATACTGGTCTCTTGCATTTCCTCATGTTCTTATAATTGAGTAGTAGCAGGCAATAATTCTTCTACATATTCCAATCTAGCTGGCAGCATGTTCTCCGTAATCAACACAAAACAACCTTCAGCTTGGGATGATCATAGAAACAGTAGCGATGAGTCAGAGATGGCTGCTGATATCAAACATCTGCCTCATGCTGGAGACATGACCCGCATTAGACCTTACTAACACGAGTGCTAAAGTGCGAAAATAGAAATTATCTTAAAATGTGACTTACTCTTTCAGTAAACTGCAACTGTTAAAGTCATGTTTCATCACACCTGGGTTTATTGCTGCTTAAAAAGTAAAATGGGTAAAAATGCTCCTCAAAAGCTTTCTACCTACACAACGAACAATATATGAATGGAAGCATGTTACTAAGTATTTCCAGCAGAAAAAAATTACTGGTACATCCAATGGATGGAAAAACTCTTTAGATTCTAAATTTGCCTGAAAGTATCATTATAAAGACCACGTGTGAGAAATACGTATTGTGTACAGTGCTCAAATTGTGGTCTTCAGGTCTACATGGGAAAGTCACCATGGCTCACCTAGACTGATCCTATTCCTGGCGCATATGAAGAAAAGGCTGTGAAGATGGCCATAGCTAGCTCCTATTATGCCAGAAAGAGGGCAAGAATTGGGTAGAGCCGAATGTCTTCAAAACCTAGTGTCCTTGGGAAAGTAGAGTGGCAGGGGTCTACTTTTTGATCCGTGACAACAAGGGGGAAATAATACATTAAAAATCTGCTGCCACAATCAGGGTTAGATATTACTATTTTCTGAGACAGATGAGGAAAAAACTTTCAAATGGTAAAAGTAATGCAGTATCTGATTTCATATTTTGCTTTTAAATACATACAGGTATATGTAACCTGATAAGTTGCAGGCAATGTGTGAATATTGGACGTATACAATTAATCTGTAGCTGACTGTAGACAGCTTAGCAGAGGACATCAATTCTCCATGCTGATCATACCAAGTGGATTTTGAAGATCAGTGTGCTATGGTCTTACTTATATTAAGTTAAGTAAACCTGACTGACATACACCTGTCTGTGGCTGATGGGATGCATGGTGTGTATCCTGGGGCAGTCCTCTCAGCTACAGCTAGACTGCATCATTCTTAACAAGTGATAAGTGTTTTGGTTACACTTTAATAAGATTCAGCTTAGTTAGCCAGGAACTGAGCATCCATTTAAAGTGCTGCATCTGTAGATAATGTTTTTATGATAACCTCACAATTATTTTGGGAAATGCCCTTAACTCGATCTGAATGAACAGTTTTACATTATACCATTAGAGATGTGTCTGAGCAATCAATGTTACTTTAGAATTAATTATATAGTAATGCTTGATATGGATCTGTACAGAGGGTGAAACTACAAGTGAATCCAACATTGTAAACCATTTATCGCTTATTATTTAACGTTCAGTTTTAAGGTTATTTAGATATATCTTCTAGCTTTGATGTCCATCAGCGCAATTTTCTCTTCATTCCGCATGTCCCCTGGTTAATGATTGGGTTGGTTTCCCACAGACAGCTTTAGCAGGACGTTAACACACTTTTGAATAGGCACAATGCTATCCTGAATCTAAGACAAGACCAAGGATTGATTATGTTTGGAGTCTCTAGGAAAAACGGGCTAGCCTTTGGAACAAATGCCTCTGAGCGTTAGGAGTGAAGACAATCTCAATTTTCTATGAGTGTACACAGCATTATGTCTCCAGTTATACTTCTCTGGACTCTGTATGGTCTAAGGTGGGGGTGGAGTCCCTACCAAGTGAACCCGGCATCAACGGCGGGCACTGATTTAAGGTTGGTTGCCTCTCCATAAGATAGTAAGCCGAATGGTTGTCATCTGCCATCAAAGTCTATGGTTCTATCGCTTCCTCAATCACCTTCCTTTTTAGACATGACAATGATGTATGCATACACACATATAATACATAATAAATTTATTTATTATGTACATTATATAACTTATATATAATTAACAAGATCAAGGCAATATAAATATATTGTATTGTTGAGCCTAAACTATAAAATATTATACTTTTTTTCCTACTATATAGCATAGTGCTCTTCTTTCCTGATACATTGACATACTAATACCATGATGTCTATTACATTACCGTATTGCTACAATATGCTTTATTTGCAATGGATATATTGTGTCTTTTTCAGAAAAATATTAACATATATCACATATGTCCTTTTGTTTTAATTCTTTTTTGGTTCACTATGAATTGCCTTTCCGTGTTCCCTGTGTATGGACTACACCCATCAACTAATTAACTATTGGCCTCATGCCAATGCCTGCTCTCCTTCTTCAGATAGAAACATGTGCAGAGGGACTAGACAATTAACCATTAACTTATAACCTAGTGAGTAACCATGGCTCTATGCAAAATGGCATTAACGCAAAACATCTACAAAAAGATGATACGAAGTGGAGTCTACTTTCAAGTCCTACACCAAGAGGGCATTGGTTTGCTATTGATAGATTCCTCCATCATCAAAGCCATTCTCCTGTCAACCCTCCATCCTATTTAAGTTAAATCACATCCTGCATCTCTCCATTCTATTTAAATCATAAAGTGTTTAGAGGTCTTACTGCAACATGCAAATAACCCAGTGGGGGGTATAAATCAGTTTTGACAGTTAAAAATGGCACTCTGTGCTTTTAAGGTAACTTATAATTTAATTATGATTCTTATAAATTATTGGTTAATTGGGACCATTCAATCATTTTACTGAAGATCCATCACCCATTTAAATATAAATGTAATGGGTTTTTTTTATTGTGTAAAAACAAAGTTTACCGGCACTAAATCTTTTAGTCTTGCTTTTTCTTTACAAAGTAGAATTTGCGTTGGAAGTAGAAGAGTGCCCTTTTAAACAGGTTATTCGGCAGAAGAGTTCATCTCAGTTCATCCATATAGAACACATCTTCCTGCCACATTAAATGGAGTGACAAGAAGACAGAACGGCACATCATATCAGCTGGTCAGCACTCTGCAGTAGATGACTGTTGCCATAGGGGTTGATGAGCAAACGGATGGGGGCACGAGGGAAAAAAATCATATCTCAACTGACATTCTTGCAGGAGAAGCTCACTGAACTGGTCCATCTTAATTGATAGTTAATGGAGATCTGTTATACTCCTTTATACAAAATTCACCTTGTGTGTTTATGGAATGAGAAGAAGGGTGGACTGCAGGAAAGCCATTTCATAAGTTAGCTCTGCAATATTTTGCCACAGACCCATGCTTCAATAATGGAAAACAGGACAACACTTTGGAACACGGAAGAAAAGAATAGGTGTGTCTAGTGTAATACATTTTTTAAATGCTATGACTGTTCCTTGTTAACCTGCTGCCATTAAATGTTACAACTCGTTATGTGAATCTGCTCCAGTTTGAAGAAATTCTGAATTGTTTGAAAAAAAAAAACCCAAAAACCAAATAATAAAGCCAGACAGCAGATGGCACTATAACCATTTCAATAGAAAAAAATAAAAATAAATTATAAGAAATATATTAAAAAAAATCATTAACTGCATACAGACAATATGGGGATGTTTAGCAGTAATTAAGGCAGAAGAATATTATATATATATATATATATATATATATATATATATATATATATATATATATAATGGTGCAATAAACATAACCCTATTTCGGAATCGAGCGGAAACTGGATTTGCTTTTTCCTTTATGTTGTCATGGATGTGACATGAGGTCACTAATCCCAGCTGCCATGCATAACAGGAAGCTGCCCAGTGGTCATCTTTCCTCTATATACAATAGTATATTGTTCGAGATCCTGTGGATATGGCCACCATCATTACACGATTAAACACATCAGATATTAGCAGAAGGCTTATAGTTGCCTAAGCAGACAAATAATCACTGTGATCTGTCTGTTTTATGGACCCGCGTCTATTAAATTATTCCAATATATTCCAATTCTAATATTAATCATCCAGAGGTTAAAAGAAACACGTCCCTTGGCACTGGCAGATTTGAGTTAAATAATCTGTACTGTCTACTCACCCAGCCGGAAAAGGCAAATAAAATCACAAGCATCACTGTACAGTTCCATGGGAAATTTCTCCAATAAGAAGTGGTTTTGTTTAAAATAAATAATAACTTTAAAGAATGGTATACCACCTCTGCTTTCCATAATGCGTTATAATAATATCTAAAATGATTAAATTAGTAAAGTGGAAAGTGGCAGGATGGATCCTATCAGTTACAGAAAAAGGTTAAGTTCAGTGGCTAATGGCCATTACTTGTTTCTTAACAGGTCACTTACGTGCACTTTAGGCGTAGGTGGAAGTCCATTGCTAATTGGTTTCTGAAACAGAAGATGGTATAGGTATAATTAGAATATGATGTAAAAATGGGATTTTCATGTCATGAAAAGTCATAAGTGTAAAATTAATTGGTCATCATTTAATTAAGTGCGGCAGAAATCTTCCCTCAGGGTAAGTTTAGCGGTGAGAAACATGCATACATAAGCAGGGTTATCTAAAAAAATACATCAAAGGTATTACACATACGCCATCAGAGAAGGAATTACCCAACTTTTAAGGGCTGGAAACGTTTATGGAGGCAGTCAGAGACTACATTTTCTTGGTATACTGGATGACATGTAGTTTTTGTTACATTACTGCAGCACAATGACCCTGACACATGTTTAAGACAGAGCATGTCATGAATTTTAACTGATATCCTACAAATAATGCATCTTTTCCACCAAGTCCACAGTTGCACCTTAAGCAACAGGAGGTGCTTGGGGACCCAAGATACCTCCATGGGACCAGATCTTCCTATTCCACCAGTAACCACAATGACCTGACCCCTATTGACCCACTGAACTTCTCTGTGTCTAATAGTCTTTAATAATTTCAAGCACTATTATCTAGTTTGTGCCGATGTCAGAGACCAGGACAAGCATTATCATGATTCTGGCTTTATTTATATATTGATTCTCTAGGATTCAATCCGTATGTGTATGTTTTTTTTTATCTAGCAGCACGTACCGGCAGGTCCTTTTTTTCTTTCCGCGTAGGCACGTTCAGTGATTTAGAACTTCTGTTTTCCCCCTGTTGGGCTAACGAAGATGCCTCCCGATCCCCATTAAGCTGGAATGAACCCACTCCATTGCCTGAAGAAAGAGAAGAGTCACTGAATGTCGTCCTCATTAAATGTGAATTGTATACTTGAACAAGTTTACATGCTCCAAAGTCATACATACATACTCGCATGGCAACCGTGCGTCATTATTCAACGAAATACAATCACACAAAAGAAAATGATAAAATGAGACAAAATGGCTACAGACAAGCTACTACGCTTTCAGACTTCTTGTTTTCAGGTTGCACCATTAATCCTTGTTAAGTTATTTATCCCCCTTTCTTAAGTTTCTGCTCCTCTCTGCCTTTGAAAGGGAGCAGCACAAAAATGTGCTTGATACCTCCATGCTGGGTAATAACTGAAATTCAGATGCAAATGGCAGCAACGTAACTTCCGCTGGGGAAAAGCTGCCCCAGAACTGGATCTAACATCATTTCTTAATCTTTAAGCAGATAACCTGTGGGGAGGGCTTGGTCCTCTATCATTAAGGCTGATGACACTTTACAACCCGAAGTATGATTGTAGAGACTCCAGATTTGCTCCATATGGGCTATGATGGGGTGTCTCAGTGAAGAGTACACTGCGCACCCACTGCTTTATATGATATCAGCCATGTGCTGGGGCCAATTTGTCTTTTTCTACGTGTTTACACTTTTTGTTGTTTTTGTCATTAAAATTACCTAACGCATTTGGCTTGTAGGAGGGTAACCGTGGAGGAGGTGGTCTTGGAGGTACGTAAGATGCTGGCCGTGCTGGGCTCTCTGGGACTGGACACCTCTTGATCGTTCCTTGGTTATCGTCTTCAGATGCATTTGCTTCTTGTGGTATAAATATAGATTTTGGCTGCAATGACACAAACAAGGGAATTAAATAGTTCAAGGTTACTAGAAGATAAACAATGTCCATCAAGTGAATTATACAAAAATAATTGGTGACCAGAGTGCGATAGTCTAGTAACTTACCGTCAAAGTCAATGCAATTAAATTTTTTAGGACATTCTCCAATTCTGCATATACACCGGTTTACAAACACATAGACAGAATGAACTGTGTGAGTCAATTATGAAATATTAGTTTTTTTGCAAATAAAAGGATGCAAATCTAATCTAGTCAATTCTTATAGGAGGTACATGTCCCGCACCTAGGGGAACTAGTACATTCAGGAACCATGGGGGTGCTATTACTAAAGCAGCTTCTTAAGATCCCCCATTTTCCCCTTGAGAATCCACATGTAAAAGCACTTTACCATTAACATCTTCAGAAATTGTTGGTGCTATATTAAAAAACGATTGCTTTGAGGACTATCGCCATTCTGGGTTTTGATATGAGCCATTTGGGTCAAATTCTAGTTTGATGGTAACTTCTTTAGTTATGTTCATTGTTCCTTTGTTGTTCCATTGTTGTATAATGGTTAATAACTCTGATCGAAGGCCTCTGAAAGAATAGGGAACATTAAGGTCTTTGGGTCCTTTGAGCAATTGCCTCGAAGGCAGATCTGCTCCAGATTTGTCGTCTATCTCAGTAGAAGTTGTCAGTGTTATGTACAGGCCAAGGGAAATACTCCTTTACCACGCATATGATAGAAAGCAGTGTACAGCCGCGGGCGGCCGGTTCTATTATCTCTTAGACAGTCAGCTAATGTACATTTTCGTGGTTGATTTGTGCTTAATTCATTAATCTCAGATTTAAATGTTTGAAGGTAAATAAAAGACGGAGGGGGAAAGAAGCATGGCTCGCACGAACAGCTAGAAACGTCAATTTAGCAGAAGGGGAAGCAAGAAAAATCTGCTGACTGCGGGCCGTTTTCATAGAACAGCAGATTTCATACGAGGAAGAACTTAAGTAGTGATTAGCGAATGCTGCTGCGCATGCCAGCGCGTGCCAGGCATACCATTTCAGCCCAACCTGGCCTTTCCTCTCAGGTGACAGAGATGTTCGCAATGATTGATTTGGAAACCCAAAGGGTTAATAAATGGATATTTCCATTCCGTGCTGGTTGAGAGAGGTAGTCCTGCTCAAAGCCTAGAGAGTCATCTAGGATATATTGGCCGTGACACGAGAACGATTATATACAGAGTGATTCCGAAGCAAACTTGGAAAACGTGTTTTCCCGCCAAGGCAACCAATGGAATGTTCAATGGTGATAAGACTAAACTTCAAACAAAAACTCCCTCTCAACTTTTTTTTTCTTAACCACAGTTGAATCATCCCTTTACCACATATTTTACCCAATACATTCTCTTTATAACATAATTTAATACATTCACGCCTTTGTACATTCGGGTTGTTTTCGTTGAAGTTCATCTAATATCGTTCCCCCAGTCGTAACGATGTTACATATAACAGGGAAAAATCCCAGTTTAATCAGTAACTTTAAAATGCTGAACATTGCATTAAAATAATGTATCTGAAACCGACGATCAAATTATTAGAAAAGTAACATTGTGAAACTCAAATTAATAAATCACTGCTACACATATCTGATAATTCTGAGTGTCCTGAGAAACAATATCCAACCTTATGATAAATTTTAGTGTTTCAAGGATTACTCACCTTTGGTGGCAGCGGTGGGGGCACCTTAGGTTTTATTGTTGAGCTGAGTGTTAAAAAAAAATAAAAAAAAATGAGACAATTAAAATAATGTGATTTTGCCAACAATTCCATTAATTTCCTGCATGCAGTGGTCTCTATCTGGTTACCACATGACACACAGTATGACCGTGAGGTGTTGCATTCAATGGAACTGCCCACTCTAGGTTCTCACCATCACTGGTTGATCAGCTTCTAAAACTATTCTTTTTTTTTTAAAACAAAGTTACCCATCTCTGAAAACAGGGTGATCACATTCGGACCTGGGAAAACCAAATTGTGTCTGAGTTTTCACAGAAGTACATGTAAAGTAGACACTGGGAAGCCAAAACGCATACAACGTTTTGAGAAATTTGGGTTTGGCAATAGTTCCTTGGGGGTTAACACATAAGAAGAAGGAAAAGGTCTGCGTTTTGCATTCATAATGATTATGCTCAGGGGTGGGCACCAACATTGCTCATGGTGGACATTTACTGGGGTCTATGGTGGTAGCTTTACTGATTTTCTATGGACCTTCACAAACCTTGCCAAGGACACCAGTGTCCTTGTACGGACATATTGTCTATGCCTAATTATGCTCATATTTAAGGATATTCAGAAAAGGGAATGTGTAAAAAAAATAAAAACGGTCAAACCAGTGGGCCAAATACTTAGTTTAAATTAGAATTCTGGTTCTACTCATTATTTGGCATTGCTTGTAGTATAACACAATAGACATTTTCTGAGTTGATTGACTGTTCCTTTAACAAAACTTAGTGATGTTGCCTTAAGAAATAACTGGAAAATGCTGATAAACAGCAGCACTTATTTCAACATGCAGCTTTTGAGTTAGATAGCCAGCTCATGTAAGCAGTTAGATCTCCATCCATTAATATTACGCTTTTAAGATCCCATTGGGTTTAACAGTAATGATTTTATGAAAACAAATTTATCAACCTCCCGTGTCTCGTTTTAATGCCCTCACTGGTAAGATTAAAAAAGGCAGTCGACCAAGAAGCCATCGTGACTATTAAACTATCTCAACAAACATGTCAAGGCAAACTCGCAAGCAAACAAAGAGCTTGCGCAGAACAAGCAGGAACAGAAGCATCAAAAGACAGTGGAAAGCATATGGAGAACTGTAACAGTGCTACAGGAGACATCATCTACGTTATAGACGAACAGATTCAAGAGCCATTGGAACATTAAGAAAACCACTCGGTGATTCCACGGAACAGTTAATAACAAGACAGACTGTCTCCATAATTATAATAGCCCAGCTGCTTACTGTAGGACATAGCATGTGTCTCTTACTGCCTGTTGTAATGTACGACTTAAGCAAGTATCGAAAAGATCTGTTTGTAAAAATAAATATTTCACATTCTGTTTATATAATAAATGTTCTTTGAAATTGTGCTAAACGAAATAGCAATAAAGGAGAATAGAAATGGAAATGTTAGTGCAAAGGCTTCATGATGACATGCATAATGCAGTGTATTTAAAGGGAAACCACAGCAAAAATCACCATATCTCCTGTATCAGGGGGCAAATAGTAACATAACACATGCATATAAGTATAGAGGCTCAAGCACCATCCCTATAGATCAGAAGGTTCTGCTCAGGGCTATCAAGGAAAAAGCCTTCCCTGTACCTTCTGAAGAACCTTCCCATCAATTTTAGGCATGATGCAGAAGAGCTGATGTGCAAGTTACCATATCCCCCTTCATGGAGCAGAACACGGTATTTTACCCAGGTTTCCCTTTAAGACTTGAATCGCACTTTGAAAGTGTGTGCGTGAAGAAGGGACCCCATAAGCTGATATATGAAAAGAACTTACTGTTTAGATTCATCATCATCCCCATCATCATCTTCTAAATGTGCCACATGTCCCCTGAGGAGATGAACAAGGTACCATGGCTGAGCGGACTTTAGTGATATGACTACAGCTACTTTGAAAGGACTAAGGCATGCAGTGCCCAAGGGCTTTATTTTTCTATGGTGTAAAGAGTTTTTGGGTTATCTCTGTCTATGCTTTGTTTTGTCTATGGAGCACAGATGCAGGTCACACCAGTTTAAAGCTCGGATACATCTGCATGACAGACATGAAGGGAAGGAGGCGTTACAAAGTCGGAACAATAAAGAGAACACTAAAAACAAGTGCGACAGAGACAAGAGGGACGACAATGGAGAAAACTGGATTACCGTTGGTGAAGCTCTTCTTCAACTGATTTCAAGAGACTCCTTTAATGCAAAAATTAAAACAATACAATTAATATGAAGGGAAAAAAATACAAAGATTAACAGATGCTTGCTCTTGCTGATGACCTAAAAATGACTTTTATAAATTAGTTGCTTTTATCGCTACAGTAGGTAGTATTAAGTTGATTTTGATGACTTTAGTTGATCCTCCCCAAAAAAATGTAAAAAAGAAAATAATTAATCAAATTAAACAATAAAAAAATAACTCCTGCAGTAGATTAATTCCTACAACAGATTATGGTTCTACCCCACGCATAACAGTTTTTCTTTAGAGTAGATGTTGATTATATATATATATATATACACACACCATTTGAAAAAAATGAATAACCGGGCTAAGAAAAAGTATCTCTGTATATATTATAATTTCACACTGTAATTTATCTGCAAAAAAACTATAGATCTCCAGAGTTTTCATCTTATTTGCAGCTGTTTTGTGCTCTGATCTTTAAAAAAAGCGAAATATTCTTAAAAAAAAAGTACGTAACAAAGATGGGAACAGAAAACCCTGATTTCTTTTGCTCTGTCTGAAGAATAATTTGTCATGCGCATGCTGGCGCTGTGCGACACAAAAGCTGCCCATGACTTCTTACGAATGCTGGCTTTTGCACACTGATAAGCAGTGGAGCTCTTTTCTTACGATTAAAAATATATTTGTAATTATTATTTTGCATACTTTTATGTCCCAAATTCCTACTAAACTTAGCAGACTATTACAACCACCAAGCTACATGTGCATATAGTTAGTATATTATATGCACCGGATGCACACCATGCATGTGTTCAGTTAATACATATTAACAATAAAATAAAAATACATGATTATTACATTTTTCAGATATTACCGTGTATAGAACTTGATACACATTCCTTAAGTTTATACAGTCTAGTTTCTTTATTCCACTTACATCTACCAACTGCTGGTGAACCAACATCACGGCAGATCGTATTGTAAATGGTCATTCAAGCGTTAAAGAATATAAAAGCTAATTTTTCTGCACCCCAGTAAGTAGATGATCATTTAGGATCTAAATCTGGCACTTAGACAGAGCAACAATCACTAACTAAGCAGTTATAATGATCATTAACCCTCTTAGAACCAGATAATGGAGAAAGCAATGTTTATGACAGTCCATGGGTTAAAAAGACACATATTATAAAATCACATTTGTGTGGAACACATGCAGACATTTTGGGGGGATTTTGGGTGGGATTCTTCTAGGGTACTGTTATAAGAATGTAATATTTAGCAAGCATGACTGCAATTGTATGTTCTCCGGTTTTGCATCGTTTACCGGCTTGTTGTCAACGTCCGTATTGTAAATGAAAACGGTCTGCAGTAGAGCAAGAATAGTCTGAATATGTTGTGTCACATCTGAGAGGACATCTTCCATGCAGACGTCACCGATGTGTTCATTAATCACTGATTTGCTTAACCTCACTGTATTACGTATAACTCATCATATAAATAGTACATCATACCTGTTTCATTTATAGAATGTGTGCTTGAAAGGTTCAAGCATGTAATAGGAACAAGTCTGCTAATTGCTAAGGTCTGAGCTGCATTAAAGACCTGGCCCACCTAACTTCCTCGTACACAAGTTCACTGCAACTGCTCCCCAAAAGGTTATGTCTTGCTCTTATCTTAATAAAAGCAATTCATACTCCAAGGACAGAAACACATTTCTTCTTCTAAAGCTATCTTGTATTACACTGCAGACATCACCTCTGGCCATAAGTGGAAGCCAACAGGTCATCTGTCCAGCCTCTGCATTAGCTGTCAAAGCTACACGTAGCGAGCTTGTTCATCAAGGGATCTTCTTACCAGTTTATGCAACAAAATCTTCTTTAAAGAGCAATTTTGATTCTGATGTTGTGAACATGGAATAGAATGGGTAATCTGAATTTCCTTATTGATGGCAACATTCATGGTGACCACTTTGATGAATTTGACAGATCCCTCCAACAATGCATGTCTGCTAGCCCACGGTTTCTATGAATTGTGAGATCTATAGCTTGAATGGTACATAATGCCCTTGGATACTTTCTAACTCATTGATAATGTCATCACTCATATAACTCACTTGCTTCCACCAAGAAAACCACCGCTCTGCGGACCCTGGCCGTAGTCCAACTGAAGATCCTGCATTGAAAAGAAATGTAAATTATAAGACAAGATTAGGGCAGTTACAATTTATTTTAAAATATAACAAAACCTTTATTTTGAAAGATACAGTACATATAACATTCTTTAGCTATGTACTGGAAGAACTGGTTTATCAAATGAAAATATAGTCAATTTGTAGAACTGAAACTTTGTTGTATTAAGAGTGATCAAAACAGACATATCACAAAGGGATTCAATATTATATGAAGGATATAAACTGTTTTAATTGTTCCAATCAGTAAAGTGAGCCCATCATATGCAAGGTGATTTATGTAACCGTAATCAAAGCTTGCTGGTGCTCTTCCACCTTGAAAAAACACTGAGCGCTCTATTATTCAAAGTATAGCTTCTATGGCAACAGCCTATCAGTGTCTATTTAGTGTCACATGGCAATTAAGGGTTCTGGGAAACATGACACAAAATTGTACTTGCTTAAAGAAGTATTTCTGGGAAGGGTCTGGGCACTGAACAGTATTAAGAATGATGTTCCCAGTGCTGCATTCACTTATTAAGGTGTTTGAGTCCACAGAGTAGACGGAACGGTTAGAGGTTCATGTATCAGAGTAAACACCGCTGTTACTTGTAGACAGTATGTGTATGGGTGTCTGTGGGCTCCGTCAAAAATCTCTGAAAGGATCAAGAAGGGTCCTACAGGATATACCTTCAATCAGTACAGCTTCTGTCATCTCGCGGCGTATGCCTGGTCCTCTGACCTGTATGCAAATTCTATGCAACTTCAGTATTTTTGGTTACCCCATTTAGTAGCAAAAATGGGCTGTCATTAGATTATTCTAAAGTTTCATTTCTATAAATCGCACTTGGCAGCTACTTGTGTCAGCCATGTCGACGCTCCACCTCATTCTGCTGATACCCTGCTATCTAGCTGTTACCCCCATCCCGATTCCGCACCATTCTGCCTATGTCCTGACCCTTGGCCAGACTACACTGTGCAGTTCTAAGTTTGAAACAAATGCCCCTATATACGTATGTACTGTGAATGCATTTCTCACTGAAAGTTACTGACTATCAACCTCCGATTGTTATCTAGAAATAGTGGTTTGCAATCTAAAATCTGCCGCAGTCCTTCATAGAATATTGCTCTGGGAATCATCATTCTTTAACTGATGGCCTATAACAGCATACATAGTAAACGTACACTCAACAGGAAATATTACACATAGTCTATTCAAGATACAGTATCATCACACAGACATATGAACATCAAACCTGTAAAAGACACGATACATATTGTCTCTATACACTGCAGACTAATATCCTACCACGCAAAATGACAAAAATCAACGTATCTCTGTGTTTCTTTGATATTCTGAAGCAGGTTAGATGGACATGCAAGCAGCCAAGAACAGGTACATCCCAACATCAAAATGAAGAGTACTCATGTATGCAAGCATGTTACACCTTAAATACCATTACAGTTTTATTTTTACTTTATTTAACAGTGTCCCATGGGTGGCTTATCATCCAACATTAACAACGTGTGGGTGTTCATCACTAGTAACTCATCTCGGGAGAACGTCTGAGTCTGGGGGATTCCCTCGGGCATTTATCAAAGCCAACTGTATCCGAACCAGATTTGAAGCCAGTGAATTAATGTTCTTTTAATTCAGAAACCAATCAGCACGTATAGCCTCTCTATCTATAAAGCCAGGCAGATACTGGATATGGGGGAGGCAGATACTGGATATGGGGGAGGCAGATTCTGGATATGGGGGAGGCAGATACTGGAGCACTGAATTATGTTTTAAAAAGAAATAAACAGAACTGAACCTACACCTTAGTATGCAAAATTATCATTTATGATGGATATATATATGTATGTATATATTAAACACATGTATGAAAACAGACTACAGTCAAGTGAGAATCTGATTCTAAAGAGTATTTACATAGAACAGAAAGGATAAAAATACTGTCAAAATCTGAACAAAAAAGGGTTTAGCACAGGGTTAAAATTGGAGATGACCGCACAGAAACAAAACACATATTTCACAAGCAAGTTGATTATGGATTTATATTGGTGTGCCGCGCCACGTCTCATAGCGGAGCTGCTGATAACATATTACGTCTGGAAAAAGCAAACATACTGATAAACCCACAGGCACCAAACATCAACCAATATGATTTCCAAGATACATTTGTTACCCACTGACTACTGCATTAACGGAGCCAGCCTGATGTTGGAGACACGCAGGCTTGGTCTTGTCATGTACCATTCCTCACTGGTGGAGTTGTCTGCGTCGTATTAAGAAGCACAGATATTCCACACTAGCTGAGGTTCTTACAAAAAACTTTAAGGGTCGCTACAAGTCCCAAATGCAGCTAAATGGAGCTCTACTCTGTTTGAAGTCAAGACGCAGCTCACCATAAACTTTGCTTCTTGTATTCCATAGGTGGGTAGGAAATCATGGGCATTGTAGTTTATCAACAACTGTTGAGTCGGTGGCTTTGCAGAATAGGGTCTGAAAAACCCAATGCCCAATGTGTTTGAGATCACATGGAGGTCAGGCCGTTGATACAGTAGGGACAATGCGTATTCTAGCTCTCGGCTCTAAAATATTGACAAGGTATGTCTATATGTACAACATGGAAGTAGTGCATGTACTAGTAGTGCTTCCTGTCCTCCAGATTGGCATGAATATTCCTCCCCATTATCCTATTTCCTCTAATTTATTTCACTGCGTAGTAGGCTGACCAGTTCCGGATTAGGCAGGGAGAAGGATGCAATGGTTTTAGGATAGGAAAGGTATTAGATATACAAGTATTTTCACCTTTTAACAATTTAAAAGGTATAAGCTAAGTACTAGTTAGAAGAATAAAGATGAAATAGTCGGTCCAGCAATTCAAACTATTCTGCAATGACCAATGAAACAGAGCTTATCCTACGATATCTATAGTCATCTCGTCGTAAGCAGCAGGCTGCATTGTTAAAGAACCCTAGCTGTTCTTGTGAATCAGTTAAAATCACTGTCCTCCAATCCGAGATGACAAGCGGAAATTCCTGTACGATGAAATATGCTCGTGTTAACTCGTGGTCAGTGGGCAGAAATATATTAATAGGAGTATGGTAATTTTCCTTCCTCCAGTACCCACGTGCCATTCACCTTGAGGCATCTGGCAGTGGACTCTAAAGCCTCCTGGCTTGTAAACAAGCAATCTACTTTTGTCCTAGCTAGAAGAATGACCTAGTCTTGGAACTAACCCAGATAGGACGCTTTGACACTTTAATACTTTGTCACAATTTAAATCAAGAGCTGTCACCGTGAAAATAACAAGAGGGAAAGCGAATGCGAGAGGTTGTTCCGCTGCCACCCCGAGATTCACATCTTACGTGACATTTTCACAAACATGACATCTGTCACTGTTACTTAAAGCAGTATGCTACATCAACAACTCCAAACATGAGTTTTGGAGAACACTGGAGTAAAGTGTCTATATACACACACATTCAATGCTGCTGTGAATTGCGCTTGATTATATAGCGCCGTCATATTCAGCGATGCTGTACAACGGGTACACGTTACAGTAAACAAATACATATGGAGGTAAGGAGATCCTTGCTTTGTCGAGCCGCCAGAAAAAGTGAGAGAATATGGGAAATGGTTTACAGTAATTACTGTACGTCCCATCAGTTCTTTCCTATGGCCCCTAGGCAAATAGCCACAGAAAAATAGTAACTAAAAGTTCAAAACCGAAGCTAAAATCCAAAATAAATAAGCAAAGTACAAAGGGGTTTAACGTGTGATATTTAGAAATTGTATATTGGAAAATTGTTTGTCTTGATCTTGGGGATTAAGTCAGAACATTATTTTATGCGGTGGGCAGTTGCTTGTTACCATGGAGATACCTTTTTCCTGATATACTCTTACTACATGGTCAAAATGGGAAAGTAACTTTGATGTGCTTTTAGTTTAATTGTTTGTTCTCTATATTAAGAAGTCCGTAGCCGTCTATGTCATGAAAGCCAAGATTACCTTTGAAGGTACGTGTTGGTGGTTAATTTGAGAGGACAATTCTGCAAATCCACAAATCGTATACCATTGGATCGCTGCTTATAGCAACGTTTCACAATAACTGAAAATGTGTCTACGTTAATGTTCAGCAGATGGGGATTGTGGTCAAACTCATGCATTCACTGTAACTATACCTAGCAGACATATGAGGAGTATTTGTGATGTGTCTTTTTTATTATATATACTTGCCAGTGGCTTACTGTATGTAGATAAATATTTAACATTATGAATTATCTCGCAGGGGATTTTTATACTGTAATTAGTTTTTACTAAATTGATCACTAGGAGATGTGCCATTTCTATAGACTAGGTGAAGATCGTGTTTCAAGGAGGGCTTCATAAACAGCTGAGTGAACTCAAGGAACCACAACTGCACGAATTGTAAACAAAGAACGGAGATACATTTCACATGTACTGACTTTATATACATCCTATCCCAAAGAAAACACTGGAACACCAGACATGGAGCACTTTCCTGGTTACTGTACCACTGACACAACTGAGATACAGATCACGTGATGTCTCTAGCATTACAGGGTAAACCAATACATGTGTTTGACTTGACACGTGTAGCACAGACAAGACAACCAAGTGTGCAGGACATTAATGGTTTCCTTAAAACACAGCTGTGTTCCTTTCATCTTAACTAATTCATGTAATTGTTGGATCTTCAGAAGCTGAGTGGTGCTTTGTGTTCTATAATAGGTTCTGCGTTATATCCTGACTTCTGAGATCAGTGAAGAATATAACTAGCCTCACATTCACAAATCAATAGCACCCTAGTGCTATAACAGTAAAAGGAGGGCTCTGTAAGAAAATACACCCAGATTTTATAGAGCTACAGCGTTTACATTAACCTAATGAATAACAACTAAAAACAAGTTCCATAAGGGGTGAACAAGCTGATAGTATAGGTGGTAAACTCCAAAATATAGTGTCTTACTCACACATTATAATAATTCACAACAGTACTAAATTATTATGACATTATTAAATATTAGAAATCTGTATTTTAAAAAATGGACTAAAACAAATACCCTTCAGAAGCCAGGAGGTGATGTATCTATAAAGATCACTCTAAAATAGCACACAACGTTAGGCGCCCGGCAGCTATATATTAGGAGCCACGGCTACCTGGCTTTCCTGGATGTGTCCAGTCCCGACATACAATATATTGACCATTAGTAGGAGATCTGCCTCCGTTATTGGGCGGTGCAACTTAGAAAAGGACAGATACGGTTCATGACATTTAAGCTTCCAGAAGAAAAAGTACAGAGACACAAAAATCAGGGCAGACAAAGAAAAAAAGAGAAGGTGGAAAATACCATATTAGATCTTGCTGTGTAGTATATTTCTTCTGCACTGTCCAAAAAATCGTCCCTGTCGAGCTGTTTAGCAGACAGATACCCAAGTTATTTACAGTAAGATACATAGCTGCACATACACATTGGGGTTCGTCACTAACAGACTGCAAACTATGGCAAAAAAAAGCAGGCGTTCCGGGCGGGTAGGTTGGAGGACGCCGACAATCACTCTGAGCATGCTGTGGTTTTTAGGTTTAGATTTAAGGGTATTCTACACAAGAAAAAGCAAAAAGTACACACGCAAACGATAAAGATCAGAAAACGCTAGCATTGCTGAGGTTCTAAAAACAGGAGAAAGACAAATTCCTGCTATTTCACGACTTGCAATAGTTTATTTAGTAGCACAATCATTAGTGGGTTGTGAGAACAGCACGCTGCCTAAAACCTGAACCATCTGTCTGCTCCCAAAAATACTGACTTTTTTTTGGGATAAGTTAGTTAAAAACAATGCGTTAGTACAAAAAAAAATGCATTCTGTCTGACCTTCCTCTTAACTGATTTGCCACATGCAGGATCTTTTAAGAGAACAAAAACAGGAAAAACAAAGCAGAACTTGAGAGGCCAAGTAACAGCGCTAAAGAAATTAAACAGAGAGCGTGATGATCGTATGAGTCCGCATTGTGTGTAAGAGAAGCTAAGGCAGCAAAAACCTTCAAATGAAACGAGATCAAAACTCGACATTCCAATAAAGTCTAATACACCTAGCTAAATACCCATGGGCTCATCGAAAATTATTTTCACCAGCACTGTTTTGTCACTGTCGATATTAAAATGCAAATAAATCAAGAATAAGCATAATTTATGGGTAGAATAACTCACCAGCTCATGATGCGGCTCAGTCTCCTTTCTCATAGGTGGATCGAACTTCACTTGGCCAACTGGGAATGGAAAGTAGACAATACAGAAATTCTAATATTACTGTGCCTTAGAAAATAGAACACCATTTGGGATGCAGCTCAAATATTTATAAATAGGCAACTGGAAAATTGGTTTGAAAAAAAAAATCTTACTGATTTAACTATGCATTATACAGGGCCACTAAAGATCGTCCTGCAGAAGAATCTCACTGGGGTCAACCCTTTATAATGAATGGTGAAGTGAAGGAGTAAAATCCACAACTCTCCTGTCAACTCCTTTAGTAAATAGCCCTAAAAGTGTAGTTACTGTAACTCCATGGCTTTGTTGTAACAAAAACATGGAATTACTGACCATAATGATATCAGGGAGAACCAGAAGAGTGGAAGCTGTTATAGCTGCAAAAGAGCGGACCAACTATGTATTTAGAATGCAATTTCATAAACGTCCCTGTTGGTGTAATTGTCAGGTGTCCCAATACTTTTGCCCATATAATGTGTGCGTGTGTGTATGTGTGTACACACATGCATATAAATATATATATATATATTTATATAGACATAAAATGTTAAAAGAAACCTAAACATATTATTTGCACCTTGTAATGCACAACCCCGAAACCGGATAAATATAGACAAATATATCAGAATTACTGATCCTTAATAGAATAAACTATATAGCCACTTTGTGCAAACAATGGGGCTACAAAACATTTTTCGGCTTACATCATTTTGTTTTTGCTTTTTGAATCTAAATTACATATTGGTATCTTATCTATAAGCTGAATTAGAAAGCAGAGCTGGTATATATTAAAAGTGTAATGTCAGAAGGCTAGAGGAATGCAGAATGCATTTACTGGCCACTACCTGATAAGGGGTTAAAGTGAAATCCAGATATACTCTTACAGTTAATCTCTGAGCGTGTTTTTTCTTCTCGGACGCTCCTACTGGTTGAGTGAATCCTGTGAGGTACGACAACTGGAGGCTGAAACAAACACAAAAAAATGACAGAAAAACATAAAAAAACATGCACTGCACGGCTGGAAAGACATCTATCGCGATGCAGTGGATTTAAATCAATAGAACGTATCTGTCTGCAGCACAAAAGGATAGAGAGGCAAAAATGGACATGTAATGCTGACCCAACCAAAACAGGTATATGTTCTGTAACCATCCTGTACCTTAGAACATGTGCTTATAGATTTATATTCAGCGTCAGACCTGCTGACTAAACCAATTATTCTGCCAACCAAGATGGCTGGCTACAGTTTGGCGTAACTTAAGTGCACTTGACATTTAGTTCCATTGCTTGCTGCATCTTTTCACACGTGATGCCAAATTTAGCTAGGCCCTAGGAAACCTGCAGATTTCAAAGCGAGAGTAGGGCCAAGTTGGCCACAAGCTCCCATGAAGATCATGTACATGCCATAATCACAGTAAAGAAGCACAATTTAGGGAGAAAATATACATTTCCACAAAGAAGAAAGGAAGATACAAGAAGGCTGCTGAATAGCTGTGTAAAAACTATGTACCAGACATGCAGTTGGCCTCCTTAGCCTAGCTTGCCTACTACATATCTCATACACAGGAGGTACCATGGGAGTTAAATAATATCTAACAAAAGGAATTATTTCCACCCATAGATATTCTGGGCCTGACAAAGTAAGTTATAACTCAAAGGATATTATAATTGCAAGGGGAACATGATGATCTCCGTACCACAAAACCACGTTTAATAAGGTCTATACCTGGGCAATGAGATACAGTTGTGTGAAAAAGAAAGTACACTCTCCTTGAATGGTTTTACCTATCAGGACATAACAATCATCTGTTCCTTTGCAGATCTAAAAATTAGGTAAATATAACCTCAGAAGAACAACAACACATAAGATATTAAACTGTGTCATGATTTATTCAACAAAAATAGAGCCAAAATGGAGAAGCCATGTATAAAACTTGAAGTAATCGTTTTCTGTATGACTATCAGTCTCTCACATCGTTGTGGAGGAATTTTGGCCCACTCTTCTTTACTACATTGGTTCAGTTCACTAGGGTTATGTCATTTGTTGTTCATCTGAGGTTGTATTTACCTAATTTTTAGGAACAGATGATTGTCATGCCCTGATATGTAAAACCATAGAATTCAAGAGGGTGTACTTTCTTTATCACACGGCTGTAGCTCTAAGACAAAAAAAAAACAAAAAACACAGAGTTCCCTGTCTTGTCAGCAAATAAAAAGAAAAAGATTACTAGTCGCATCAAAATATAATATAAATCTAAAAAGCCTTTTATGTTTTCTGCATGGTGTTTCCAAGGATTTTTAGGAAAACTACAAGGATTTTCTTAGAGAACATACTTTAGAAAAAGCAGACACTGCAGGGGTTTGATTACTATTGGAAAACATTCAGAGTGTACTGGGATATCATTATTTCCAGTAACTCTAATCCAAAGATATACTCTCCTGTCGAGCTAGAGGAATAACAAATCCCTACCCATAGACAAAGCAGCACTCAGCGACAGGAAGTGTTTGGACTGTTCCTTCTTTCAAAGGTCAAATATCTGTTATACTTAAATGAGAGGTCTTCTGCCTTTATTACCATCAGTACCCCTTTGCCCATTAAAAAATGGCCTAGTAAAAATTCTAGCTCAGAAAATTTGTTTTAACACAATAAATCATCTGCCATAACCTCAAAGCAAAACATTGGTTAATCATTTTATAGATCTATGAAATATGTGAGGCTTTATTGACTTGTGTATCAGTCATCGCATTAATTTTCACAAAACATTGCAATACTCTGCTGCAAATTGTTGTGCAGTCCCACATTTATACATCTCTGCAAATGGGTTCATATGTTTTTGTATTATTAGTATCAAATTAAGTTTTGATTTTTTTTTTTAAACTGTTGTGCTGTTTTCAGACAGCTACATATTAGCCATCTGTATGTATTCCAGCTCAGTTACCTTAACAGAACCTATTTAGCAAACACCCTGACTTATCATAAAGCATGTCAAAAATATTATAATGGTTCAGTCTTAATCACCCACCAGGACAAAACCTCAATGGAAGAATGGACTTTATTAAGCCTGTCATAAGTAATCAGCTCACTTTTATATGGCAAAGTGAATCTAAAACACACCTTCAATCTGTTTCAGTGATTGGACTCCAGATTTCCTAACTCCTGACTCCAAATAGCTTTTGTTGTCATTAGCCTAGGCATTCACATACTTTTTCCAACCTGCACTGTGAATCTTTGAATGTTGTATTTAATGTGAGCAAGAACAATACACTAATTTGTGTGTTCTTGGTTAAACAGATTTTTGTTTCTGTTCATTATTGTAACTTACATGAAGATCATATTGTATTTTAAGACAAGTATATACATAAATGCTGGTCCAAAGGGTTCACTAGCTTTTTCTTGCCACTGTACACATAACATACAAAACTATTGTCTCATACATCTGTTCTCTTAATAAGCCTAAAGCAACCATAAAATTTGTTTGTGGTTTATTTGTTTGACTGAAAGATAATTTGTATTCCTTCGCTCCCAAGGCTACAAGCAAAAATAAACCTAGTTACATTTATCCTCAAACAACCTATACAAGTTCTTCCAAATTCCTTTTTCATGATATTTGAAAAGATAGATTACTTTTGCACAGACCTTGAGCTTATGAGAACAGCGGTAGTAGACTCAAGAACACAAGCTAAAAATAAACATAAAAATCTCAAACACAACCTTATTTCATGAACAATGGTGACTCCTCAAGCATTCGATGAAGGTGATTGAGTTTTCCAAAGCTATATGCTCAAAGACTGCACGTTGTTATAATATTCCGCTATACAATACAGCTTGACAGCTGGGTATGTCTGTGTTATTTGTAAAACCACTTCTAGAAAACAGGGTTTGAAATGAAATAATGATATATATGCGATAAAAGTGGGCAAGAATGACAAGGTGGCGTTGTATGAAATGACAGATTAATATCAAACTGCTTGCTTGAAAACAGATTTATAAAAGAAATGATACCGCTGACTGTGCCATTTTCCACAAACAAAACATTGTATTAGAAGGCTGGCTTCTGGGTTTAATCAGTAGATGTAAGATCAGGCTATGTCTTCATCAAAATGATTGTTTTATATCCACCACATCATACTTATACTTGTAGAGCTCAATGACTACATCTCGGCACTTATATTAAAGCCGATAACAGACTACAAGGAGAAAAAGAAGTGTCTGTTAATGCCTAGAGGCTCAAGAGGGTGATGGGTCTACCATACATGATAGAGCCCTATAAACTACTACCGATACACATCAAAGTTCAGAATATTTAACATCACCAAGAAAGAAAAACAAACATTCTAGTATTTGAAGGTATGCATACAAAGCAATTTTAAGTATGGATTTGTTAAAAAACAAATATATATATATATATATATATATATATATATATATATATATATATATGTGTGTAGTAACGATTCTAATGGATTCTAGTTTATCATAATTATCTGCTCTGCCTACTGGGAGACAGGGCATCTTGCAGGACAAAGTAGAAGTAAACAAAGCATGCATGCCTTGAGTAATAAGACTGGTTTTCTTAGATGCATCTACTCTGGCAGTAATACACACGAGGTGCTCTTTCATACATAAAGAGCTTACAGCATAGAGAATGTAGGGTTCAGGATAATTATTTTTAATTATTGATTTATATAGCACTGTTATATTTCATAGCACTGTACAATGAGTAAACAGGACATAACAAGTAGTACATAACATAACAATTTAGACTTACAGAAACAAAAGGTCAGGAGAAGGAACACATAGCAGCAAACTAGGTTTAAAAACCAGGGTTTAAAAAAGGAACATTACCTTCACCGTTTGTGCACGTCATAGCTAAGGTCAGATTCATGATTATGTTTCATTATGTATGTCTTACATACTGTACTATTTTGATGTTAACGGATGTTAACGTGTTATACAAACAAACTTAAAAATCATATTGTCTGGAAGCTAATCTTTGCTATTACAAAAAATTGAAGATGAAGATATTTTGTCATTTCCAATGCAAAGAAAGAAGGGTATGTGACTTTAAGGTTTTACATAACCAAAAGCGGAGCCGGTGTGCTGCAGCTTCTCCTAAAGATAAGCAATTATATTTATTGTCCCCATACATGTCAAAGAACGCATTTACAAATACAAGGTACTTTAATAGGCATTCTTTATTGGTGGGGCTGTATAATAAGTTTAAGTATTAGCTCAACAGTTACTTTAAGCGGCAGCGGGTCTTTAGATACAAAGTTTCTACATCTGACTTGAAGCTTCCAAGTGAAGGCATTAATGCCAGTATTCTAAAGCACTGGCTTACCGTTACTTATCTGGATCAATGCAAATAGGCAACATGGATAAACATTCATAAAACGCACAAAAAACACTAAAGAGGGGGTATTTTACTTTCACAGGGGTATCATGGGCAAACAATAATTCTTGTTTTACAATGTTTGCAAGGATGCAGACACTATAATTACAGCACTTTTAAACACTAGGATGATCCTATAAGGAACACCTTGTCTCAGCTGCTGGCTTTATACGCATTTAGCAGGGTAAACAAAGCGTTAAGCTATAAGTGAAGCTATACTCCACGGATATACTACTTGTAAAGTAGGAGATTTTACATCCTTACACATAGCTTTAGCGTCTCTTTAGGATCTGATAATTGGGGGTATGTGTGCATTAACAACGTGCGGATCACTTTATCATGATGAATTGTCTGAACAGGCATTTATATCTACATGCCCAAGAGTTTTCTACCAATGTAAAAAAAAAAAAATATATATATATATATATATATATATATATATATATAATTTGCTTTATAATAAAATCTGGATTTCTTTTTTTTACTGGGGCTGTACTTTAAAAGATTAATTTATGATCTTGGTGTTCATGATTATTATATAGAGAGCGATAAGATGGCGTTTATTGTGTTGGAAGGACTATGCGATAATCTCTGAACACGTGGAACTGCACACCGGAGTTTTGGTCGCTGTGATAGTTAAATTATTGAGCGGTAAAAAATGATGCAGTTTGCCTTTGCAGGTTATCAAAGAGCATGGAGCTGTATGTAGCTGAGCGGCTCCCGTATTTACAACGCCGTCTCTATAGACAATGCCAGTTCCTGTGGTTAGACACACAGACGAAGGGATATTGAAGACCTCTATAAATAGCTGCGATCCTTAAGGTGATGAGCGATAATATTGATGACCTTTGTCTCTAAGAGCTCAGACTTACCCAAACCACCACTGTGAAGAAGTCTATTAGGGTGCCAATAAAAACGTTCTATACCTCCTTTGTTCTGAGAGCGCGTCTTAATTCTATGCTATATGCCTTATTCCTGCTCACGTGATGGGTTTTGTTACATAAACTATGAAATAGGGGTACACAATATTACAGACCAAAACAAGAGATGTAAATTTTTCTGCAGAAAAGGAACCGAACGAGTCCTTTATCACAACGGGAGAGTGCTTGCTTAATGCTAACTCTTGATTATGGTGTCGGCAAGCAATTAGGATGAGCTCATAATTATGTCCCGTGGTATGAATCATTGCCTGTATACAACATTTCTTCTCAAATTAGCTGTCTGAGTCACCCGATATCACCAGTGCTAAGGTAGAAGAGTTATGTCCAAGATGGCTTTTCCTAACCGAGAGAAGCAATTGTACAGAAACCGGCATACATAATGAAAAGACGATGACGGCTTTTTCCCGTAACACAATGTTATTCTTACCCACACTCTGACACGCTGTGTGTCTCCGCATGCTAACAACAAACACAGCACACATGCTTCGGCTAATCCCAGGCGAGGACATATGTTTTTAGCTAATAACCACCCTTTCACGGCTTACCGTCCACATACAAGCACGCACACGCATTGCATTCCAGACATGCATAATGCGAAATCTTAATTCTTCCGAGGCTGGCTTTTCATTCCCTTTGGTTTGCATCTCTTGCATAAGCGTGCAATTTCACACTACACCTCCTCAGGGCATAACAAGGCGATCGTTTCAAACACATCACAAAAAAAAGTCTGAACTACTGCCATAAGATAAATTTATCCCACAATTCTGGCCGTCATAACAGAAAGTGTGGATTTCCTTCCAAGAATTTATTAAAACATACCTTTAAGGGTTTTATGCCAAAAATATGACATTCAAGGATATCTTTAAGTACATTTGAAACAGACCCTTAGGAGCCTCTAGGCAAAGGGCCTTAGAACTGCATCCATTTTATAGACTTTCAGTTTTACTTACCTCCTACCAGCGCCGGAGTGGGGAAGAAGACTGGCTCTAGCACTTTAAGACCAGCAGACACTAAATGATCTACACTCAGAGTGTGGCCGTAGGTATTCAGTCGGTGGCCATACATTGAAGGACCAGTAAAGGCAAGTGTGCGGCTCGGCCATTTTTTGCCCAGTTCTCCAGATGATCAGTCTAGGCCGTCTCCTGTCCATCTTGTCTGTTCTTGGTGAGCATCTCATACTTCTTTTCTATGTCTTTACTTTAAAATCAACCTGGCATATTCTGACTCTGACCATATAAAAATAATTTAACTCTCAACAACAAGTTTTTACAGCATTAATACAAATGAGGAAGCTGAGAATAAAAAGGAGATTTCTCACGGGTTCCGGTTTTCGTCCATTTTGTTAAGGTCTGGCCATTTTGTACTCAACTCGGAGTGATAATCGTTGCTATTTAATCTTCTACTAGAATATGTCAAGTGAAATACATAGAAGTTCATTCTTGTAGTAACTTCTATATGCTCTAGTGTAATAACAAATAATGAATAAAGTTAATCCATAGCTCTTAAAGTAAAGCAATACTTCAATGCTTAAAAAGCTGTGTCCCCTTTAAATTACTGAACTCTCACTATTGCAAATACATATAGGTATTCGGCATGATCCCTACTTATGCATTTTTGCCGCCAAGATCCTAGGTTGGCAGGAAATGTATTTGGCCGAACATGAGTGCTATACTCACCAAGGGAAAGCTCCAGTGCTGGCCCAAAGTAGTCAAACGTGGACCACAGAGGGGATGGTTTGCTGTAACGTGTCCTGAAAGTACATACTTTTTTTTTTCTTTATGGGTTGAAGAATGCATATTAAGGTAGTTACAAAGTTCTTTAATATGCATAATTCAATAGAGAAGCTTCATGGGATAAAATTATGATGGCGATATACTTCCTGTTAGAAGAATTCTACTGCAACCATAAATACCGAGCTTATGTTTAATGGGTTTCTTCACAACCAGCTTTAGAATGCTATTTTCGTCACTGTGTTTTACTGCTTTGCACTATATAAAAACATATAGTAATTTTTGGGACACCTAAAATACATGGTTGCAATTTCCCTTCTAAGTATACTTTGGATATCTGCTGTGAAAAAATATTTTACCCCTTCCCAAATTCTTCTATTTTTTGTTTATTTGTCACATTTAAATGTTTCAGATCTTCCAACTAATTTTAATAGAAGACAAAGATAACGTGAGTAAACATAAAATGCAGTTTTTAAATGATAATTTCATTTGTTGAAGGGAGTCCACCTATATATCATATCACCTATGTAATGTCCTCCCTAAAGCCTAATAACTGGTTGTGCCACCCTTGGCAGCAACAACTCCAATCAAATATCTGTGATGACTGGCAATGAGTCCTTTACATCACTGTGGAGGAATTTTGACAGAATTACTATTATTTATTGTTTTATATAGTGCCATCATATACCATAGCACTGTACGGTGGGATTGTTGTAACTTTGGGGGGTTTTTGAGCATGAAATGCCTTTTTAAGTTTAAAGTCAGGACTTTGACTAGGTCACTCCATAACCTTCATTTTATTTCTTTTGAGCTGTTCAGAGGTGGACTTGCTTTTAATATGAAAGAAGAAATCGGAAAGGGTTAGATTTCACAGCACTGTAAGAATATTTAGGCATTAATGAACATAGCACTAAAATACTGTGAGCCACTGTATGTGTACACCCCCTTACACCTGCCTGAAAACAAAGGGCTTTATTCACTAAAGGGGAAGCTGATAGGAGAGTTTGCAGCGGAGTTGTAGAACATGTAAGGTTTTTCAATGGATAAGAAAACCCTACCCCGTCGGAAGTCACACGAGCGGTCAATGCCTGCATACGGAAGGATTAAAAGAAATACTAAACATCCCGTGAATTAAATTATAACTAAAGTGCAAATATGGCTGAACAGGCAGCACTAAGTACGTATCTAAAAAGTCTATATTGAAGGATTTTTTTAGAGAGAGAGCAGCCAGAGGCAGATTAACGTATTGGGCAATGGGACTCTCCAGTGAGCTGGTTGGTAGATTCCGTGTGACCGCTCTAATTTGTATGGCGGTCTGTGCTTTTGGCATTAAAGGAATAAAACACTAAATTCATGTTACACGTTGAAAACAAGGTAAATTTAAGCCCCAGCAACCAGTGATGTGATCAATTTTAGAAGGTGAAAATGAGGTTATTGTTTTAAGGAAGAACAAATTTACAGTAATACAGACTAAAACTAGTTGCTTTTCTACGCTCAACTTTTTCCAGGAAAACAACATCAAAATGAGTTAGATTGCAATAAAAACGTTAGTAATTCACATAAGCAATGTAAGCGGGTACAAGACTTTTTTCTAGCCCAAGATGAGATGAGCAAAGACGGCACGTTTGTCCTGTCTAGAAGCTGGAAGCCCAGTAAATGCAATGTTACATGGTCTGAGCTATTGCAGGGTTTTAGGAAGCTGGCACACTATGGTTAGGTGATACACGCAGCTTGCGCGGAACAACAAGTGTACCTTTGGACGGGCTGCAAAACGGGGGGCCCGACGCACAGGAGGAGATGCAGGAGAAAAAATCCCCCAAAACTTAAACTATTTGGGAAAAAATTGACCAACGTACACAAAAAAAATAAAAGGAGGAGAATCAGATACATGAATTTGAAGAATTATTTTCTCTGCCTCCAAATTAAACAAAATTTAAATGTACAATTTTTGACTTGAATACAGTTTATGCAGAGAAAAAAAACCATGAAATAATTTTAAATATTATAAGAACAATATATTCACTCTTTGCCAGTGAAAAGAAAATATTCATAGAAATAAAGGAAAGATAGCATCATCATTGAATAAAGAAAATATGGAGAACTTAGAATTAATATAAATGAATGAGAGTTTAAAATGGTAAATAAATACAAAAAAATATTTCAAACTAAACAAGGGATCAATTAATACATAGCACGTTTTCTATGGAATGTTTTTTTTTTTTTTTTACATTTTACCACCTACGTGCCCATTTTTAGTGAGATAGCCTGGATTTTCAGACACTGTACTAGAGCCCAGCTTTTTAGCTGAAAATATACATGCTGAGCGCTGCAATATAATGTCATATTACAGTTATGCCTCAATACATCACAAGCAGTGGTGTATCAAGCTCCCCCAGTGGCATCCACCTCCGTGGTTGATGTCTCCTCATCCAGGATATGTCACTGATCAGAAGGTGGCTGAACGTGCAACGTAAGTTTATGGTTCTGCATCAAGCCTCTAAGCTAACTACACTTCTGTACAGCCGCTAATGAATGTGCCCCACTTCTGGAACCTGAAATATTTGGGTATATGCCGAAATAAAGCTGGGGGGGGTGCAAAAAGTAATTGACATGTCTGTTGCATGGGGAATTAGAAGCATCCAATCTCCTCTTTAACGCCATAATAATGCAACAGGTTAGACCAAAGATAAGGGGTTTCACTGATGGGGACACAGAGCTGCCACCATGATAAAATTTATTCCCATTACAATAATCATACAAAGGCTATTGATGCATACCCTCTACTTACACTAAGTGGAATATTGACTCTCCAGTAATAATAATAATATAAAAGATAAAAGCTGAATCAATGGAGCCCATGTATTATTGTATAGCTTCTTGCCAATCTTAAAAGCTCTGTAGGTCCTGAGACCAAGGTCTTGGAATACTAATGCTTTCTGTGATACATTTTCCTAAATAAGTCATCCTTTACCATATCAGCAAAGGTTACTTACTTCACTGTTCTCTGTAGACAGACCACACGGATTCATTCATTGCTTAAGGGTTTAAGTGAAATAAGGCTGTGGTACTGCGTTAACCATTTATGTACTTGAGCATATATATATACGGTATATATATATATCATTCTTGTCCACTGTGGGGACAAAATGGCAAACAAGAATGGGTTGGAGATACCAGGCTAACATACCATATTCCTGCATCTGAAGACGAGTGAATCAGATCCTCTGTTATTTCAGTCTATAGCAGGATGGAATTTATTTTTGGAAGAAATGATTACTGAGTCATTTGCCAAGCTCAGTGTTTAGTGTGTTACGTGACCTTCTGTATTTAGTCCAGCTGAATCCACCCACATACAATTATTGTAAATACATATTAGAGCTATGAACAATCAAGAAGTACCATTTTAACTGAATTCTAAAGATGCTAGTGGCCATTACATCATCGCTACCAGGTGTCCTTACCTCAGGGTCATCCTCATCAAAGTCATGGAAAGTAGAGTGGTCAGGATTGTTCACCTTATCCAACAACTCGATAGCGAGAGTGCGATTTAACGGCTGGGTAACAAAAGGATGCTGCAAAAGGTAAGAGAAGAGCGTTCCGTCAGTACGGTCGATGGAAAAGTTATTTCTGTATTACAAAGTCATTGCTACACTTAAAAGAAATTGCTATCAATTCAAGAACAGGAGAGTAGTGTGTAGCAGTGTGCAGAACCTTGTGGCTCTTTAGGGGTTAAGGGCTACTTTGCACAGGTTGAGTACAGATTAGTTTAGAGCCCCATTAGAGATGGAGGTTAGGAGACCTAAGTGTGCCACAGCTATATGATGTTACATTACCATAACAGGGTTTGAGGCTAATGTGTCGCTTTCTGTTAAAGTATTATTAATTGTATATTTTGGCTTTGAACTTGACTCCATAAAGCGTTTCATTTAGTCCTCTAACTCATAATTTCCTAACTCATTTGCCTAAAAAAGAAAATTTGCCTCTTAGTAGACATGGAGAGGTTCTTGAAACAAACATTTGGATACTTAAAGGCAAAATCACATCACAAAATCAGCATGTATTAATAGTGAGGGACACGTATGTAGAAAATGTCCCATGTATATGCCAACAGTTAATTCTCATTATGTGGTATGCACTGTATATAGAAGAAAAAGCATTTCACTCAACATACAGTATATTATTACACCTAGGTAAATGAAACTAACCTCCACAAACATGCAATTTCATCTTTAGGACTAAATGTAAGAATGAAAAACTTCGGAATAAACCCACAGTATGGACTGCAGCGAAACTTTGTGTCAAAAGCACACGTTACACAATATGTGTGATCAGGAATGAACGGGCGAATGACCTTCACTAGTATGATATATGTGTGCATTAAACATGTTTCCTGATTTTCTTATTAAAGGAATTTGGGTCTTTTGGGTCCTTTTCCCCCAAACTCTTTTATTGACAGAATTCTAGCACTTCTCCTCTGCCTGCTGAGCATAGCTGTGTGAGATACACCGCAGAGCTGCTCATCCAAGCCTGACAGAATACCGCGTCACTGGCCTGGACGGCTGCTAAAGCAGGTATATCCTGAGCCCTGCCCTTCGTGGAGACTCTGGTCCCAAAACCTGTTCATTCACACACCGTATTCTTCATGCATGCACGGTAGTAGTGACTACCAGGATGTAGACTGTAGTTGCTGGTAAGTTTAGCAAGTGGTTCATTACGTATTGATTCTAAATAGAATCCAAAAAGAGTCTTTTAACGGGACCTGGTATGAATGAGGAAAAAATATTATATCGCAAAACATATGCAAAATTCAGGGGAAGGCAGGAAATCTCCTGCATGGTGGCCCAACCGCCCAGGAACTAACAAAAGGACACACAAGCAAATCCCTTAACAAATAACACACATTGATACATTACCTGTAACAATTTTTCTGCTGTGGGCCTTTTCTTGGGATTTTTTGTGAGGGCCATTTTGACAAAATGATGGAAACTATTTGACCTTCAATGAAAAATGGAGAAAAACAAAAGTGAACAGCGCTATAAATGGAAGTAAAAAATCATGAGCAAAGCCACGCCACCAAATGAAGGGCAAAGCCACTTACCATTTCATTTTGTCTTTTAACTTTGGAGGCTGGAAGTTACTTTTAGTCATTAGAAACAATGCCCTAAAAACAAAAACAAAACATTGAAATTGACCAAGGAAGTGAAAATCCACTCAATGCGAATATTAGATTCAAAATATTTGTTTACTAATGATATAGGGATGATGAGAATACTTTTACTGTAAATATAATCACCATTGCATCTTCAGACCGCCATTTACCTCATTGGATGCAGGTCAAACATCGGAGGCTGGAGTTCAGCAAGCTCTATGGCTGTTATTCCGACGGCCCAAATGTCACATAACTGGTTGTACCCCCCCTTTCTTTCAACGGCAGCTACTTCAGGAGCCATCCTAAACATGGAAACATGTACTTATTACACATGGCACATGGTAGGATAAGCCCATGGGAAAGGAACACAGTAACAGCACTGCTACGTTGGTTAGACCAAACAACATGAGAAGTTTCATGAGAGGAGTCTCGGAGCCGTCACCGTGATGAATAAATTAATTCCCATTAAAATAAACATAAAAAGCCTTTCCTTTCATAGCCTTCACTTACACTAAGAGGGATATTGACTTGACAGTAATAAAAAAAATGAAAACTGAATCAATGGGGCCATAAATTATTGTACAGCGCCTACCCAACCTTGAATGTGGTGTAGGTCCTGAGACCAAGGTCCCCAAGCTCCAGATACTGTATCACCGAGGGGAGAAAGGATCATACGAAACAGATCCTGGGATACTAATGCCTTCTAGGATACTTTTTACTGAGTGTAGGCAAGTTACCCCTTAACTAAAGATACAGAGCAACCAGGGCATGTATCCCTATCTAATAACTACCTAGAACTTTAGCTGTTTTTTGTAAACTATCAAAGGGTTTATGTGCGATAAGGATGTGCCAACCCACCCACTAACTTTAAATTGTTAGAAACCTCAATCTGATTGCGTCATCTCAATGTATATAACCTTTTCCTGTAACAGCTAGAACTTTAAGGATTGCCTGTAATAAAAAAAACATCTAGTATAGATCTGCCCAGCTCTGTCACTGTACACCGCCTTTGCATCAATCAGTATTTCTTCTCGTGTTCTCGCACTCTACTTTATCTTACAAAATAATTTTGATTAGTATAATGGGAAAAGACTCAAATTCAGACTTAGTATTTCCATTTATATTTTAAGCTCTACCGCTATAAGGGAGTTCAGCTTTGGCTTTTTCTCCACCATACACCCTTTTTAGGGCATAAATGATGGCTTTTTATGGCTTGAATCCAGCAGCCAGAAGAGACAGATTAAGAGATCAAGCCCCCACCCCTTAGAAATCTAACGCATTGTAATAAACTGATCTTAACTACTTAAAATGTAAAAATAGCCAAATTGCGTCTTGTTTCATTTGCATCATTTACGGCACTAGGGGTTCAGCTAGGGGGGTACATGGGACAATAAATTCCAGCCTGCTGCCATCATACATCTAACCCATGTCTCAAACCTTGAGTCTTAAAAAAACAGTATTTTAAACAAGAACAATACATCTCCAGTGTATAAATAAATAAGACAACACGTTACCAGTATGGCGTTCCAATGAAAGACTTCCTTTTTGCAATTGTTGCTGTAATCTGCGCAGACACTCCAAAGTCAGCTATTCAAAATACGTATATTTTAGCATTGAAATCATATGCACATGTAATAAAAGCATAAATCGCTGTGTATATTAGTGTGCAGTAACTTAAACTGTAACATCGGACCCCTACATTCTGAACATTTTTCTACAGCGAGTAAAGAGTTTTTACCATCATGAAAAATCTTATATGATGTCATGGAGCATGATCTATTGACTCGAGTAAGTGGATCCATAAATAAAACCATGGCTTTCATGTTTTGTGCTGGTAATTACCTCTCTCCCTTCCGTTCCGTACAATCCTCAGTATGGCCTTAGCACACACATGGAACATCAAACCCAAGGATGTATCATTAACAAATCCAGCACTCTTACACCTTTCCTTGTACGTTATTATCGATTGCTAGTGCTAATAAACTGTGAAAGCATCAATTTCCTGCTGTGCTACAACTATAACGTGTTTTAATACCATCGATTTAACTCCTGATGGCTTAAATAGTCTTTAAGTAACAATAAAAAATATCAGTAATAAAAAGACTACAGTGATCAGAAGTCAAAACAAATAGAGAATTCTGGTTCTTATGATGGTTTATAAACTAGAATATGTATAAGCGTCTGAATGGGGTCCTGAAATGCCACAGTTTGTATTATCCCTATATAAATAAATGTAATTTAATCTCCAATTCATACTGAAAACAAGTGGAGATCTCAGGGTAATCGTACTTTTCGGCCCAATAATAAAATGGATGGCTAATCGAACTAAGGATATACCTTTTTTAAGCTGATATTAATAAAGGGTGCCGCTTGCTTTTATATGTGACAATGAATATTACTTTACTTGAATTTTCGTTTTTTTGGTCTTAAAACGTGCACAGGCTGACGTGAGCAAGAACACTGCGTGGATAATTAGCAGTTTGAAACATCTGGGCTCTCAATGAACATGATCATTAGAAGAAAAAAAAAAGGGGAGAATTTAACAATTCAGAAAAAGCTTGCGTCTTCAGTTGCTAAATAAACCCTGGATCTAAAATGGATGTTATTTCTGCAACTTAACCACCGAACATGTCTACACACAAACACGTGCATTCTTCTCACGGTCTCTACGGATAAATGGCGCAGCTGTAGGTCTCTATAGGTCCGTGTGCCCGCATCTAACACTAACACTCGACTTCACTATACAAAAACTATGTATGCTCAAGAATGAAATAAACATACTATGGATTTCAGTAGCTTGCCTAAGATGTTCTGTTAATATCGGATTGAAGGTGCAGTTCCACTAAGACTTCTTCATTTTATACTTTTATAATTAAATGCAGCATTAGAGAATTAATTCCAAGAATTGTTAAATGGCCAAAGTTTTGCCTAATTCATAATTTGACACTTAATTGTCATGTTTATTTACATATACTGTATCTTAGCTGACATTTATTTTACAATAGGTATATTTTGTGATCTATTAATATCACCTTTATGAATGGCAACAGAGCAACTTTAAGACAATGTACTTGCATTGTGACAAACCATTTTTATGGGACTGCCTTGGACTAGAGTACTAAAGTAAGATGTGACGAGGTGCAAGATCTGAAGACTTCAATAATGGAAACAAAAAAGGTGCCTGCAATGGGTCGCTGTCACATTGCGATACAATTCACCATTTTATGCTGTTTATTTACACATTATCAGAACTTTCAGAGCTACAGATCACTGAAATCACCCATAGGTCCCAAACATTCTGAGCTCCTAGAAAAGGGCAACATCAGGCTAGGAAAGAGGAACAGATGGACCTGGGTCCGAAAGGCATAAAGGCAAAAGTATATTCTTTCTGCATGTAAACACTTACCCAGTTTCACGTGTCCATTATCTGTTAATAAAATGTTTGCTCCCTGAAATGAAGAAGATAACATATTGGAATGAAACCGCCTTACAAGGTTTTTGAATGCCTTTGTTGAAACGTCATTAGACACAGACTCATTTCCCTTTAGAAGCTATTAATTGCTTTATATTGACATACATGGACCTCCCGTGATCTCATCTCCCAAGTACCAAGACACCCCATTTACACCTATTAATCATACATTTACAGGGAAACTGCTTTCGAGCTTAGTGCTCTCATTCTTTCACTTCCAATCCCATCCAAAAACCCATATCCTTCTTCTGCGTTCATTCAGCTCCACTGCACTTTCATCGCTTCTGTATGATGGCTCGGGATTAAAAATGCGTGAAGAAAAAATAAAAAACGTGTTTTTGCTAGAATATCAATCGTCTGTCAGCAGCAGCAGCCGGCGAGCAACTCTACTAATTAAACTTTGTCGAAGAACACAATATTTACTCTGCCTCACGAAAAGGCAATAATGATGTGGATTTGTGGCAAAGATTAAAAACCTGTCAAATGAAAAAGAGATCCGGGGTGCAAGGGAGCTGGTGCCGTGTATTAAACACATTGCTATTTGACATTGTTTAATTGAAAATACAGGATTTATTTGAACTTCTTCACTTGCCTTGCCTTTTGTTTGTTTTAGCAAGGGCAGTACAATTGATGAGCCAAAATAATTGCTGCCACTGATAGGATTTGCACTGCTCTGTATAAAATGATTTTCCAAACAGCACCACTTCTAACTATTTAAAAATAAAAACCATTATAAAAAGTTCTGCTAATCCATTTAACAATAGCCGAGGCCTTACGTTTCTTCAAATTACATCTCAAACTGCAGCTTCCTTCTAAGAGGAGACGTATAGAAATAGGCCAAGTGGTCATCCATGTCACAACCCACCACGGTGGCTTCTTGGTTCATTTTGCTGCCTTGACACCCTCACTATGCATTATGAACAGTCAATGAAGAACATTCACAAGAAGATACTTTTTCATGGACAACCCAAGTTAAATCAGTGAGGTTCCTTGAAAGCTCCTTTGGTGACATAACTTGTTGAGTAGGGTAATGGACAATGAAGCTGGTGAGTTGAAAGTTAATCTCTCCTCCAAAGTCACATATAAACACTTCCTGAATAAACGTAAGTGTAAGGAAAGTTCTAGTCACAAACGTATGAGGCATAATTAAAATGATGCTACCGAGAATATCTGACATCATCATTCCCGAAAAAATCATGATTTTATAGACTGTAAGCTGTCTATGGGGCAGGGATCTCCTCTACTAATGCATTCATACTTAATTTAACCCAATCAAAATGTCTGCAGACTAACTTAAATTAACTTAAATTAGATTAACTGTAAAGTGTCATACCTATTATCGGTCTATTAATAAAAACATACATATAATATTATATACACATATAAGATCAGGAAATCATTTGAAGCAATGGTTCTGGTGCATGCCCAGGTTGGCCTTTATTTTAGAAGGGATGGTATTGATAAAATGTTCCTTTTTTCTCTCCTGCTGCCTGCTTTACTTGCATCTAAATGGATTTCAGTTCATCAGATTTCCAGTAATTGTTTTTTGGTTCATTAATCTCACCAACCAGCTGCTAGAAACTTGTCTAAAGAAAAACAACAGTTTTGCATGAAGATGAGCATCAAGGGACACACCTCAGGAGGAGCATCTGATACCCGCACTCACACTAATACAACCAGAACCACCAATGCATACCCACATCTAAAAACGCAATGCTACTATACAAACAAACAGACTTATACACAACATGGTCAGAGACCAAAACTCTCACTCTACCATGCTTAGAGACTCACAGTAACCAACACAACACACCTAGGCACTCACACTAATATCCCCATCTGGACACTCAAATTAACACAAATGCACTAACATACACATACTCACCCCCTGACATACCTAGACACATATACTCATCCCGTGACATACATAGACACACATTCATACACACACACGCCAACATACCCAGACACTCACACCAACATTTTTTTCACATAAAGTTAGTGATCTGGATGAAGGGTATGCCATGTGTCATACAGACATCCTCGCTTCTGAAATGGCTGTTTAGTCGCGCAGCCCAGTCTTGAGGTCGAATGACCGGTTTACTTCTCCCAAGCAGTTTGCAATCACGCACATTACATTTGTATGTAAGCCACTCTTTTGTCTCTCCCTCATGAATGCATGGTGCGGGCTGATCAGGCATCTGGCCCAACTAGCCGGGTGTATATGCACGTTTAATGATAGATCAATGCTGTCAATCTTTGGTTATTTAAAATGCAAAGTTCCAGGATAAAAAAAATTGAGAAGGGCCGGGGAGATAAGCACTTTAAACTGGCAAAACATTCCAAGAATTAATCAGGGGAAATTTATATGCAGCGCAAAATTATAATCTATAAACTAGATATGCCAGAGTCCATCAAAATATACACTTAGACTTCATTGGTAGATGCTAACATCACTTGTTAACATTTTTTTTAATTTGTTTCTTTATTTTGAAGCTACAGCATTGCATCCTCTAGAATAGCTACTATATATATATATATATATATATATATATATATATATATGTGTCATATTTTTCTTAAATCTTGCCTTTTAACTATAGGTTGTGAATAATCCAAATGTGTGTAGACAGCAGGAACCTGACAAAAAGCCAGAATAAGTCCTTTACACTTGTTTGGGTTTTGGAGAATAGACTAGTTTTAAGTCTACGAAGTGACTGATTTCTAAAACTCGTAAAGGATAATCTTTTCTTTAAAGTCACAATTGTGGACACAGGCAACATGCAGTGAACATTCAAGTGAACAAGACCACTGCTCATGGACTAGATTAGATTGATGACTTCATAATATCACGGTTTCTTTTTTTCAACTGGTAATATATGTGAAAAATTTAATTAAATATGGATGTGTGCATATTATTCAAATATTAACATTATATTACTCCCTGTGATTTATAACGGAAGTGAAACACGAGCAGACATTGGACTCATTATAGAGGGTCAACAGTGGCAAGTTTCTCCAGCATGTGTCTGAATTGGCCCTGTAAAATGCATATCACTGATTTAACTATACATTATACAGGGCCAGCCAAGTTCTTCCTGCAGCAGAAACTGCTTTATGATATTTCGTGAACCAAGGCGTTGACTCTCTTCCAAACTCACAGTTACAATGACCTCTCTCTTTAGTAAATAAACCATTACTATAATCCCTGTGATCCTTCCAGAAAATGAGACCTAAATGTTCAGACTGCATCGGTAAGCAGCGGATTCAATCATGATAATTTACTGCAGTCCGCGACGTCCTTTAGTTTACATCTATGTGTTTTCAATAATGTATAAATACAACAGTGTACAAGGCGGCTCTTCTGCCTGCGAAATTGTTACTTGGCCCGAGGGCGAGAAGGCTTTGCGGCTTCAAATACTAATCAAATATCTGCGTCCTGTTCCAAGAAGCTAGACATTTTAATACATTGCTATATATGGGGAATGGAAATAAATGATTGTTTCTATTACAACAAGATTTATTACACCAGAAACAGGCTTGATGGATTCAAGACATTAATAGCCCTGTGTTTATTTGGCTTGGTTAAAGTATGTTCAACAGCACAATGGAAAGTATCTCCTTATTTCTGACATACAAAATATTCCCCTGCGAGTTCTAGCATAAAAAATGGAAATTACATAGAAACGTAGAATCTGACGGCAGATAAGAGCCATCTAGTGTGCCCATGTTTTCATGAGGTAAAGACTCAAATCGGCCATTGGTCTCGTTTTAGATTCAGGATAGCTTTATGTCTATATCATGCATGTTTAAATCCCCTCGCTGTATGAACCTCTATTAAAACACATGGAAATATATCTTTATAGGAAGAAAATAATGCTTTAATTATGAAATGCAGTCTTTCAGTTTTGGTTTTGTCCTTTCAGAGATGTGTCCATAAAAATAATAATTAAAAAGAATTTCAGAAAATGGAACAATCCCCCTAAGGCATACCTACGCATGCACTCAAAGTTATTGTTTTTACGAATGCCTTAGGCGGTGTGGGGATTCAAAACTAGCCCCACCCATTTCTGATACCACACCCCTTTTTAGAATGCTCCGCCCAATCCCACCCTACACTTATGTTAGCTTTTATTCATTTCATTTTTTCTCCCAGAGTGTGGGGTTGCTTATAGCTTTTTTGCTTGGGCATCCCCAATAAACGTGACCAGGTAATAACAGATTTAATAAAATTTGGCTTTAAAAGTATTTCATTTTATACATTCACGGTACATTTAAAATAAACTGATATTATTTGCAGTATCAGATATTGGTTAAAAATAAAAACAACAATGATGGCCTCAGATGGTTTTAGAAAGGTAAACATCACATATACACAATACAGAGTATATAAGTTATATCCATGCTTATATTTAAAATTCTTCCATTAATATTCATTATCAAACTCTCAACAGGTACAAGCTGTACTTTGTATATTGCACTAGGGTGACTTTCCCTGTGCACAGAGAGTATGTAATGAATGAAAGCAGGGGAGACGAGATGAAGAGATACATCTAGGGTGAAGAAAAAAAAAACGTTAAATCTTACCTTTATGTCCCTATGCATTTTCCCTTTATTATGCAAATAATACAGTCCCTGCAGCAAAATGGGAAAAAAGGTTCAAATATCAAAAAGGAAACCAGAACAAAAACAGCACAACAAACATCACAGGCAATCTGTAATGAGGACAAAATGGCAAATTATCAGTGTGTGCCACTACTGGGGAGGGTGTGATGTCTAAATAAATGTCTATTTTATCCACATGGCTTTTCTCATATTTAACCTATTTACGTACTGATGAGTACTGATAATACCTAAAAGCTAGTAGGAAATGTACTGAAAAAAATGCCTCTCTCGGGACTGAAGACATACTGCATTCTGTTTATGTACCATTTAACTTTTTATTTTTAGGGTTATTTATATTTGAACAAATATATATTGCCCCGTGACTCCACTAGATATGATGTGTGCCAAGAGTCCCTTCTGTCTGTTTTCAAGAGGGACAGTCCCTCTCTCATTTACCAATTTCCTTTTTTTTCTTTTGGAATGTTTGTTGGGTATTCTACAACCCTGATTCATAAATGAAACTGTATAAACGAAACACATCCTTCTAGTTCTAAAAGCTTCAATCAATTATAACAATTTCTATTAGGTCACAAAGTGACATAATACATCTCAGTTTAACCCCGCCCTACTAGTCACACCTCTGACCATGCCCTTCTTTGTCCATTTAAAATATCGGGAAGGTACACAAGCCACACAGATTGAAGACACCTGGTTTAAAACATAAATCCTTCCGTGATTCTGCTTCTACTGCTGTACAAGAAGTCAGGCAAGATCTACAGCACCGAAAATTACTTCTCTCAAACCAAAACATCAAGAACAGTCAGAAAAGGCAATAAATATATTTTGCATATAAAATATCAAGTATTTCTCAACAGAAATGCTCTAAAATGCAGATATTTTGGAAGTCCATTTGCTTAAATATGGTGCTTTATATATAGATTTAGCTGCAGCTGCCGTGGAACACACATTTCATGATCCATTTGGTTGGCTAAACATCATGAGAAATGTAATAACAGCATCCTAAACCTCATGGGAATTGTAGTTGTAGACTGGGGTTGTGGTGGCCTACACTACACGATAACTATTTTGTTGTTGCAGCTCCCTCGATACACAGTCAGCCATTACTGGCTGAACACCATGGGAATTGTAGACTGGAATAACCTTTTTCCACCCCAGCTATTGTAAACTAAAGTTCCCATGTTACGCAGGTACATGCAGGTCTGTACTACTACTACCGGAAACCCTTCTAATGAGCCAACAAAGGTAGTTAATGAGGAGGAGATAAGGTGCTATCGGGGTGGGAGAGTTTTGCGATTCCGTTGTGGAACGGAGTTGGCCCTTCATAACACATATGGGGAATTATCATGTTCAGGTCACCCACAAACTTTCATGAAATGTTTCATCTCCCCACAATTTATGATTTAGTAAATAATCCCATATGACATCCTCCAGACCAACTGAATACAGAGCCTCACGTCTTGAGAATTTCCCTGGAAGGAAGAACTGGAGGAGATGATGATTAATATTCCTTAAAATATTATACTCACTGCATTGTTTTCCTGGAAGGATCATAACACATTATGTATTTCTTTGGCCAGTGATTATGTCTGTAATAGTCCTTTAGTTAACTATTATACATATAATGTGATTTGCGCTAGCTATATAATCTATATATTATACGTATATGTCCACCTGGGCATTAAGCTTTTGTGAGTAGCCATAACTATACATTACATGTCATTTACTTACGCTGAGCCTGCAGATTCCATAGATCCGTTACAATAGGAGGGCAATGAAAATGAACAGTAACATTGAAACTGACAATATACAGAGCTGACGATGACGTTGACGCATGTACAGAAGAAGAAGAGGGCCCTGTGCTTGTCAGCTTTCTTACCATTGTGTACTTAACGTAAAGTATATATACAGGACATCGGTCTTTGTTTATTCAAGGCTGTGCTAAACAAGCGTCTTTGTGAATTTCCATGTTGTTATTGGGTTGTGATGAGGCTCAGGGTGCGGTTGAGTTAGAAGGGCTCGGGCTACGGTTTTGTTAGGGCTGAACTGACGGTGTTATAAAAGCCGTGACAGCGTGCCAATGTGTGTGACACGGATATGCACATGAATTTCAGGATGCAGCTGCCTTTGGAGCAGGAGCTCATGAAATAATGAATGCAGCATCTGTGTATGGAACCACGGGAAAAGCCAACAGAAATATAATGACAACCCTGCCTCCGAGACCCCCTCCCCAGGTGAGCAGGACCCTTTCTTTCCCCTTTCATAGCTCACATTACGAGGGCAGGAGCCAGGTGCAAACAATACACAATTCAGCTTAATAATGGTTGTACCAAATTAAGCCACCCCTAGAAGCTATTTGATGCTAAATCATGCTCCAAATGGTGCTTCTGTTTTTTGCTTCATATAGCTGAAACCACTGCTTGAATAAAGGTGATTTCACTTGGGGATACTTTGACGTTCTCTCAATTGTCCAGCCACTTTTGCAAAGTTGTTACGTTATATACTACTAATTGGTTAATATTTTTTACCAGTCCTAAAATAACGCTATTTAAAGAGTTTCACGTTACGTATGGATTCCACTTCTTTGATCCTTACTTGCACCATCACCCTTTGAATGTTCTTCTTCTTGGAGACTATTTTAAAAGTGAATTATACGAGGTTAGCAATGGGCTGCGATTTCAGGTTCAGCTGCCTCCTCGCACCGTGACAGGGTGCAATTTGCCTTTTCAGCTTCGCTGTGAACACACAATGTACTCCTCAATCTGAATCCCTGGGACAGTAAAGCCTCCAAGGTTACTTCTGACTCACATAACACATCAGAAAACCGACAGCTCAACTACCTGCAGCGTTTCCCTGGAAACATACGCAATCTGTTGTTCCGACAACGGCCCCGTTACTGCAAAAAGACGGAAAAAGAGGAAACATCAGTGTATTTATTTTGGAAATGTATGTTTTTAGCAGGAAAGTGAAAAGTAAGAAAATTATCCAAATTAAGTATTAATTAATCCAGAACACAGCAGGTTGGGAAATAGCAGTTTATATTATACAAGGGGGCATATATTATACAGAAAAAGGGGTTTATAGTTCATGAATGTTATGAGGATGTAGCACATGCATGAAGAATCATGCATGTTGCTCAACTATGAATTCCAAGGCAAGTTATAATATCTAAGGAAGTAGTATAGCAATGACATCTAATAATATGAAATAGCAGGGACTTTTGGTTGGGACAGCCTCATCGGGGAGTCTCAGGTCCTGAATTCAAGCAATCTCAGCCAGCATCTGGCTTTCCAGGACCGTCTACAACTGTACAAGTGCAATGGCCAAAATGATGGCTGCTTATGCACAAAAGGCGTGGAAGAGGTGTTCGGTGGGAGATAACTGCTCCAATAAAAGAGGTGGACGTCCTGTCCGGTTCTGCTTACCATGGTAGATGTCTTGTAAGGAGCCTCCTCCACAAAACTCCATGCAGATCCACAGCTTATCCCGTCTAAAAGGGAAATAAAAAACACATTGTGAGTGAAATGTAACAGCATTAACCAGTAATAAGTATGTGTAACGCATCATGGTTCGCCTTTCCCAGCCAATCAGGAATAACATTTCACAGTGTCAAGAATGACATCATTTGCACCGTCTCAGAGTTGTCTATTGTTGAGGTAACAGCTATAGTTGATCAGTATGGGTGAATATGGCTATGTAGTGGCTGAATATTATGGGGATCCGACAGTAAGCAAGCACATAGGAGCTCCATAGGTGCACATGTCTGTTCTACTCATCTGCCTCTTCTGGGGGGAGTGGCTTTGATAGGGGTGGGGCTAACCTCACAGAGGCGGGGCTAGCCTCAGTTAAACTTTGGAGGGTTGCAAAGTAGGCATGATCTTGGTGGGAGTGGAAGGAACCTTGTGGAGGACCAAAAGCTCCTCCACTGTCCATACATTGTAGATGCTACCGTGGAGCCCTGGGAAAGCAGCTCTTCAGGTGGAGACTCTGAGTGAAACCTTGCAAGTTTCCAAGCATGGATCCAACAATAAACTATAGGCTCCCTACGTTCAATGTTTTCAATCATACCATGGAACTTGAGGATCAGATCCACATAGAGATTAAACACTAAACCGCACATGCATGGAATCACGCAGAAACAAACCAAAGTGCTCATGCTAAAGATTAAGCAAGAAATGATGGGTAAAAAAACATTTGTTCGTTTGCACATTATGTTAATGCCTTGAAGATTTCTGAGATTTAGGAAGCACAACAGTCACTTTTACAGTAATTGGCCAAGAATACAACTATCTGAATAAGAGTAAGGCTAAGAAAATACAGCCATCAATACCAGAGCTTTCACAAAACAATGTCATTACAGAACCAGGCACTGGCGGTTTAATAAAATGGCTTTCGGACAACAGCTTGGCATGATTGTCCGGTATCACGTACCCTGCCAGGAAAGAAATTGGTCGTTTTTCCCCCTCTCTCCATTGTGCCTCTTATCGGGCAAAAGCACATATCCAGGCCGCTATGTATTAAACAGAACGGTACTTGTCCAGCTAAGTGGGAAATATACTAGTGTTGCAGGCAGGCTCCATCCATTTTGTGCATTTAAAAATATAAGCGATAAGATGGATGCATTTTTGGAAAGGACACCGCAGATTCTAGAGAAAACACGGTGACGCAACACAAAGTGTGAAAGATGGTGATGGTACGAGACACATTTATTTAGTATGCAAATTCGGTCTGAATCTGAGAGCCAGCCATAACAAATTAGGAGCCAACTTTTTTTTCTCTTCTCTAATAATGTTTGTATTTTGATTTATTACCCCATGGGCTGCATTTAAATGATGTTTAGTAGGACAATATGACATAAAACACACCTTTCTTCAGTACTGCACCACTTTGTACCATGTTGCAGTGAACCCCTTCACGACAAGGGGTATTTTACACCATAAAGACTCAAGCTTGTATGATTAACCGTTATTCGCACACTCATACACACTAACACCATAAAGGAACGGACACATGCTAATGTCTTATGCTCACACATACTTGCACCTTACAGTAACACACACACTAACATTCTACATTCATGCTAACACGATACACTAAAAAACACACTAACACTATAATGCTGACATACACACTCATGCCAATGCCATACTGTAACATAAACACCACCATACACGCTAGCACCACACTCTTATACACATGCACACCTTATCCAACACCACACAAACACTAACACTATGCACACATACACACTGAATTTAGCACTACAATACGGTACATACACTGACTCTAGGACTATACACACATACACACTGACGCTATAGTACACACACACGCACACTGACTACAGCACTATACATTTACAAACAGAAAAAGTGACTCAGGCACTGCAGTATACACTTGCATACACTAACATACACTACTCCTCCTATCTCCTCTTGGAGACCTGTCACGCCGCGGCCTATCTTCTGCCATCATGAATCTGGCACACTTACGGCACCTGCTTCTCCACTCAAAACCACCAGGAAGTGGTTTCTAGTCCCCATGGCAAACTGCCCCCAGAGTTTGTCGATCCCTACAGTATGCCTATGCTGTGTAAGCCCGAGCCACTGAGCAGGACCCATATTCACACACAGTGACTGTGTAGAAGGCAGTTACTATTTGGGTTTTATAGAATGAGAACATTGCAGAACACCTACAATGTAAATCTCTCTCCTGGGACAAATATAAGCTGCTCTGACAGACTCTGCAAAGAGTATCAAAGTCCTTAAATTCCTGGAAATTAGATTCAGGCAGTTTAACATTTTACTAAACCAACGTGACGCTTTCCTGACTCCGGCATGCTGTTTAAGAGCTTGCACAGTTTTCTATCATAAAATTCAAAAATTGCAAACAACTTAAATCAAAATGACACATCATTTTAGGTTAAACAATTACAAGTCCATCAAGTCCAACCCCACTACTGATCAAGAAAAAGGCAAAAAACCTCACCTTAAAGAGATTTCCAATTGTGCCTCAAAAGGGGAAAAAATAATTCTCGACTCCAAAATCTAATTTATCAAAGTATTACTGAAAATGTAAGGGCCTATTCACTAATCCCCCGATACTCTGGAGTAGCACGACGGTCCTCAACACCTGAAACTACTCAGAATACCCATCGATGGCAGCCAAGGGCTATATTACAGTTAAAGGCATGGCACAGCCAGGCTTAGCAATGGGCTAAAGCTGACAGCAAAGCCTGCCACTGCTCGAGAAACACAAAACAGACTGCTTTTTGAAATTAAACTGTCTAGCTATCCTCACAACAGCAGACACTCTAACTTCCTGGTCGCATGTGCTGAATGATTATTCCTCCCCATTGTTATTGCTAGGGTCAGGCGGCCTTAAGAAGGGTTTGGGAAGGAGAATTGAAGTACACTGATATAGCACAAAGACGGAATTCTTGACCGTTTCATAGAAAATAGAGGCCGATTCACATTAATGAAGAGCATTAAAACACATTGCATATGTATGTATAACAAAATGTCATGACTGTTTCTTAAAGGCTTTTAACAGAGATCTAATTCTAACGAATGTGATTATAGTTTCTTTATGAACACAGATTAATTCAAAACTGTACCTTAGATAGCTGCCGAAATAAGCAACAATGTTTGTATGCTTGCAGTCTTTCATCATTATAATCTCCTGCTGCACCACGGCAAAATCTTCCCCTGAAATAAAAAAAAAAAAAAGTTCTCATATTGTCGGTAGCTTAATTCCACTGCACGTTTCATACAAAGAAACACGATTTAGGAACACAGAGATAAGGCATACATGATGGGGTATATACAGGGGCGTAACTAGAAAACACAGGGCCCTGGTGCGCAAATTGCCCTGGGGCACCACAACTCAACAGCTGGTCTTTGCCATCATTGCTGCCCCCCCCACTTGCAACATACACTCTGGCACACATATGTAAACACACTTACACAAATTACACACACTTACTCATACTCGCTATACATCCATGCTCACACACACACACCCATTGTCACACACATCCATGCTCACACACACACACACATCCATGCTCACACACACACACATCCATGCTCACACACACACACACACACACACCCATGCTCTCACACACACATCCATACTCACACACACACACACACACCCACACACCCATGCTCTCACACACACACACATAAAGTACACACAATTATTCCAAAAGTTTATGGCAAAAAGCTGCAACAGATGAGTGAAAAGGCATAAAGGTCGTGCCTAGTACATATGCCAATAATAAAACTAAAAGTGGCTTTCCTTTGTCACCAACTGCTGGATAGTAGTAGATAAGCGGAACAGCCTTCCATGCACAGGACAGTTACATGGCTATCCTGAATCGAAGATAAGACCAGGGACTGAGCAATTAAATATTCAAGATGCTCAGATAATATAATTTATGTCCACCTTCTTTCATATGTCTGTGACACCAATACATAACACCCTTACAAAAGCTGGATGATTTACTCAAATAGCTGGACCCTGGTGACACCTGTTTATAAACACAGGACGCATATGATAGTCCAACACACAAAAACTATACCCCGCTGGATGTCTGTAGGCATGAATTTGGATGCAGCAGACATTAGACGGCGTTTGCTTGTTGGGGACATCATAATCATGGTTTGTCTAGAGGGTCCAACCAGGACAGACTAGAACATACTCTCCAGCCTTGGCTACAAAAGTCCAACTAATAGTGCACAGCACAGAACAGAGAGCATGGAGCATATAGGGTAACCGAAGGCAGTAGCCGCAGTGAAATGCAATTGAAAAGCTGCTGATTCAGTGAGAATTAATACGTATACGGAAATTGATGATTAAGGCTAATCCAAGTCTGTTAAATGATTCGGTAAAACGGCGATCTCTTGCAGTTTTGCAAGTATTTCCAATCTGAATTCGGATCTCGTGCATCTGAAACCCTCGCTTTCTTTCTATATTTGTACTTCTGTTTATGAAAATGTCCATTTTGTTATGTTCTGGCATTCTGATGCCTGTTCTCTCCAGTGGAACAAACTGACAAGATACTCGGTTGTTTATTTGATGATCTGACAGGAGAACAAATTTCCTTTATTGGCTCTGAACTTGACAAGAAGCTACATATCCTTGGTACACGCTTTGATTGTAGACTTCCAACTCCAGCGCTTTAAAACAACTTGTTGAGACGGAGCTGTCAGGAACTCACATACTATTAAGGGTATGTTAGGAGAGAAAACCGTACAAGCAGAAAAGGCCACAAATCCACATTTCCAAAGAAATTCTGAAGGCATTTTCAGTATGACTGAAGAAAGTGAGGGTCACATGAGGAAATGCTGAGACCAGTTTGAGCTGTTCAGCATCCCCTACTAACTAATGGCCAGGAGTGGAGCTGACCAGAGATCTGTTTTGTCCTGCCCTCTGATGGTCTGCGTTTTAGGAAATACTCAGGTATCGCGATGTCATTACCCATTTTTACTGAAGTACAAAAGGTGCTACATATGTTTGGCATTGCACAAGGTGACCAACCAAACCAGGAGAAGAGGGCTCTATGGAGGAAGCAACATTGACCTCCCTGCTTCATACTTGGTTCATCATATGATCTTTTGCAAGGCACAAACCCACTGTGAAGAGAGATTAGTGTGCAGGAAGCATCAAGCAATGGACCAATCTTTTCTTTTTAGGTTGCAGGACACCAAAATATGGATATATGCTCCTCCGTGAAAAGAGCTTGCAAGTATTATTGGGGGCCACTGAAGACAGGCCACTTAGTAATGTTACAACACTAATTAACGCCGACTTAATATCTATAAGTAAAATATGTATAGGCTCCTCACTTGTCGATGGATCCTGTAATAAAACCATGCAATTATATATAGCTGGAATAGTAAGTACAAAGTTCCATTCATCTGCATCTTAACTCAAAAACGTTCACCATTAAAGGATTTTTTACAGACCTAATGTTAACATACAGCAGAAGTAAATTCTCTGGGCAGCCAAAAACTGTAAAAAAGGACTACAAAATTCTGTAAAGACAGCAGGATGTATTTTCCTCCTGTTTCAAAGACGTCAGGGGCTGCCAAGTAATAGCACAAACAGCAAAAGGAGATTTATTAACAGGGGAATAGTAAAATAAATCAGGCTCCTGTGCAAAATGTTAACAGGGGAAGAGCCGGCAAAAAATGAACAAATCTTACTGCTGACAAGTCAATAGATGTATTACACGGCAGGCTGCAGTTTCACTTATCTGGTAAAATTTGTTTAGTGTCACAAAAGCACAGAGATCCCTGCAGTTTGCTGAGAAATATATGGAAGAATGAACAGTGTTGGAAACATGAAGGCTGAGGTCAATACCCAACCATGCAAGTAGAACTGGGAAAGTTTGCTTCTAAGAAAGTCAAAGGCTTCATGGTGGGATCCGGCCACACACAGGAGTGAACGTACGGTCTAGCATTCACAAAGGAAGCAAGGTGACGGAGTATCATTTACGTTACCAAGAGTTTGGTACATTAAAGGAACAGCCTTCCAGCAGATGCAGTAGAGACAAATACAGTGACGGAATTTAAGCGTGGCATAGGAATAAAGCTATCCTGAATCTAAGAGAAGACCATGGACTGATTAAGGTCTGAGTCAGGAAAAACGGGCAGACTAGACAGGTCAAATGGTTCTTATTGGCCGTCAAATCGACCATTTACATGACTCTTTATATACGCGTCACATAAAAACAATCTAATAAAGCACAGAAACTGTCCATAGGTTGTGTTAACAGTAAAGAACTTGCAAGTGTAGTCCTGAAAACACAGCTTACATCTCGACTGTTGGCTGTCCAGAAGACTATGCCCTTTATTGAGACTCCCTGCAACTTCCATTGCCAGGACTGGCCACTGTACCTGAGGAAAAGTGTTGGAGATGGGGAGTTCTGTGGACAAAAAGCCTTGTGACATCATCACGCAGCATATGTAACATGGGAGGAAAGTGATGTAAAGATAAAGCAAAAATATTTCTGATGAAGACATAACTTGCCAGACATAGAAAATCCCACAGTAAGTATGTATTATGACTGTGCAGGCTCTTCCACTTCTGCGTTAACATGTTTTTTAACGGTCTTCTATATCTCAATTATTTCTCTTTGAAATTCTATCGTCACCATGGGCACAATCAATTCCTACGAGGGAAAGTATGTTCTTTCATCGTTTTTGCGATAATATTACATACCATAATCATTTGCCGCTGTAGATTACAACAATAATAATACATGATAATATTAAAAAAAAAAACCTACAATTTGCATGAGAAATGCATCTGTTTGTAAACCGTTCACAGTTCAGAATCCGCAGCCAGTTCTCAGTCCTAAGATGGACACCAGCATATGCTTTAGAACATATTTCTATCCTAATGACTCCTGCTCAGAATTCATTTACCATCGTTCCTTTGCACGGAAAAAAAGATGCGCATATTTTCACTCTAATCTACTGTCAAAACACACTCTGATTACTGAGATGTTTTTATGAGAACGTATGTTTCCAGCTCTCGGTAAGAGCGGATCTCGATTCAGCAGTATGAATGTCTCAATATACGTGCTGACTTAGCTGGTCTCAGCGCCGGCTCCCTGATTACTCCGCGGGATACAGGCTGGGATTGTGTATCACTCACCCACTAACTGCTATTGATGTCAATGTCATTTAAAGTGCTGTCTTTTGCCGGTACACTTGATCGATGTATGATGAAACCTAGCTATGCAAAGTACTGCCCTTGAACTTGTCACATTGTGCTATGAACGATGTATGCAATTGTCCTTAATCCCAGTTTAAAATAACACTAACCAATTTCCTTCTGGAAGGTGTGAATGTAAATAACATTAGAAGGGAAACGAAGATCCATCACACCGCGTGGCTAACATAACAAATAAGTAGCCCGGGATAACCGCTGACATTTACACTGGAACTTGTCAAATTTTAATGATGGTAGAGCAAACCACTGTATCTTATTAACATTATTGATGTAAGAAAGTGGTGTATGACTCTGGTCAGTCAGTCGGAGACATCTGAGAAGCCATGTAAGGACACGGACATCCAGATCCACAGAGAAGGCAGTGAGACTCCATCCACAGAACTTTAGTAGCCAAGGTAGACTGTCTCGCAGGATTTATTCATGTCTGTCGGTTACATTGAGGGCCCACAAACCATAATTGTAAAATCGATCAACCCTGGTTATGATGCCTATTGCTTTGGAAAAAAGCAAACACCAACCACAAAAATCTCAGAATAACTGCTCTTACCACTATATAAGTAATTATTTTAAAGGGACAGTCCTTTGTAAGCACATATACATTCATTCATAAAAAAAGACTTAAGGAGCTCCTCATCCTCAGCTTGAAGCAGCCAATAAGCGTCAGGAAAACAGCTCCCACGGACCTCAATGGTCACATTTACCATGCCTCCTGGCATTTGCTCAGCACTGAATCTGACTGGCGGAAGTATATCACGGTACATCTCATGAGGTATGTTTGGCTGTACACATCTCACGCTTACAAAATAGTAAGCGGGACGAGAGTGGCAAATGTATACGCAAGGGGACACCACAAAAAAATAAAGGGACCTCTCATCGATCATATGCATTAACCCCTTAAGGACCAGGCTGTGTTTTACCTTTTGTACCATTGGGACCGAGGCTGTTTTAACACTTTTGCGGTGTTCGTGTTTAGATGTAATTTTCTCTTCACTCATTTTGTGAACCCACACAAATTATATGTTGTTTTTTTCAGGACAAGGAGGGCTTTCTTCAGATACCATTGTTTTAATCATATTATCTAATTTCCCATAAAAAAAATAATAAAATATGATGAAAAATGTAAAAAAAAAACACATTTTCTGACGTTTACCCCAAAAATCTTTTACTCATCCAAAAAAGCTAATGAAAAAAACTACTAAATATATTCTACTATTTGTCCTGAGTTTAGAAATACCCAATGTTTTTATGTTTTTTTGCTTTTTTCTGCACGTTATGGAGCAATAAGTACAGGTAGCGTTTTGCTATTTCAAAACCATTTTTTCCAAATCTGGTAATTCCTCCCCCCATGTGCCATTTCGGGTATCTTTGAAGCCGGCCAATGCAATTTACCCCATCAAATCATATATCTTTGAAAACTAGACACCCCAAGGTATTTCAAATGCTAGTATTTTAACCCTTTCCATGCATGAGATTCTACCACCAGCCTTTGCCACACTTTGTGTTAGTATTTTTTTGGTATTTTTTTTTTACACAAATTGTACTTTGGGTATACATTTATAGCTCCAGGTGTACGTCACTATCAAACAACACCCTAATATGTGTTCAATAACATCTCTCGAGTACAGTGATACCACCCATGCCTGGGTTTGACTGCTGTTTGGGGATAAAAGGCCACATTTGGGAAGTGCGCTTTTTTTCCCCTATTTTGGTCAGTCTGTGCCTATGCCCTATCATTGAGCCTGGCCACTACAATTTACCTCATAAAACCATATATTTTTAAAAACTAGACACCCCAAGGTACTTAAAATGGTAGTATTTAACCCTTTCCATGCATCAGATTCTACCACCAGCCTTTGCCACACTTTGTGGTAGTATTTTTTTTTGTATTTTTTTCACACAAATTGTACTTTGGGTATAAATTTATAGCTCCAGGTATACGTCACTATCAAACAACACCCTAATATGTGTTCAGGAACATCTCCCGAGTTCAGTCATACCCCACATGTATGGGTTTGTCTGGTGTTTGAGGTTAAAATGCCACATTTTGGAAGTGCGCTTTTTTTTCCCCCCATTTCGGTCAGTCTGTGCCTATGCCCTATCTTTGAGCCCGGCCACTCCAATTTACCCCATCAAACCATTCATTTTTTTAAAGTAGACACCCCTTGGGTATTTGAAATGCTTTTTATTTAAATTTTTCCACGTCAGGATTTTTGGGAAGATACAGCGCTAATTTTAGCACTTGCTCATAATAATAAACTTTATTTTTTTATTTTATTTATTTTACTCTTTTTGGACTTTTTTTTTTACATTTTGCTGGAACTGGATAGTTCCTCTAAAGCATAATAATTTTTAAATGTTACCATGTTTTTTTTAAGCTTTTTCTTTTTTTCCTTTTTTTTTAAATTTTTTTATTTATTTTTTTAATATTTTACTAATCACATAGTGATTAGAAAGCTGGGCTCCATTGACTTGTATGGTTGAATGCAGTACCTGTATTCAACCTGCAAGTGGAGCCAGAGTTCTCTAGAGGGTCTGGAGACCGTCTAGCCAACTTTTAAACCTTTATTATTTTTTTTTCCCGGGCCGCCGCCATCTTACGGATGGTGAAGGCTGCGTGCAGCTGCGGCTGTGACCGCTCTCCGGAGCGGTCACAGTCCATCAAGAGGTAAGTGTTTGGTGTCGCTGGATGCCTCCTGATCGAGGCATTCCAGCGACACCATTGAAGTTTAGGAGGTGATCGTTGATCGCCTCCTAAACGCTTTTAAAACGGGCGTCCGCCGCCATACAATGTATGGCGGCTGTTGACGCCCCGGGGAGGGGCCAGACATGGCCCATCATGCCGATCTCGGTGTTGCTGAATGCCTCGACATCGAGGCATTACAGCAACACCGTTTAAGCTTAGAAAGTGATCGTTGATCACTTTCTAAGCTTGTTTAAGTCTGATGACGTGTCAGGTACGTCATAGGTCGTTAAGTGACCGTTTTGCATGACGTTCCTGACCCGGCAATGGACGTTAAGGGGTTAAAGTGCATACGATGGCAGGAGTGTCCCATTAAGCCCAAAAGAAGATGTATACACCTGTATCTGATGCTAGCTTTCCCCCAATCAAAATACTTAAACGTATTACAGTGTATACAGTGAATAAAGTGTATCCGGAGGCCCTTTTGTAAAACTTTAAGAAAACATACACAAATGCTAAGAAAAAAGCATGCTGGGCTCTTCTGCTTCCAAGTGTTTCTAAACAATAGGTCAGCAAAGCCTTTATGCTTTAACAAACCCACAGCACACAGGTATGTAATTCTGCCTTTCTTTACAGGACATTATCTATAATGAAATACCAGACCCGAAACAGCACAAAGGGAGGAAATTACAAATACGAGCTAAAACACAGTAATAAAGCAGCAGAGAAGTAAAGGGTGGTAATTAGGGTGTATTATTGGTATCTGAAGCCTAGACAAACCTTCCGCACCGACAAGCAGCTGGCAGCAGGAGGTTGACCACATGTTAAAATAGAATAGATGTTAAATACACAGATGGGTACACGGTAAGACGATTCAATGGAGAACAAAATCCATGTTACTGAGAGCAAAATAAGAGCTCTTCGTTCAGTTTCATTCTAGGACAGGAATGGACGATCATGTGTGATGTTGGGTTTTGGTGGAAGAAAAAGGTTATTAGTGCTTTTCCTGGAATCTAAAACAAGCATATATTGGGTTTTGATTTGTGACCCATCTCTTGGAGTAACAGGCCCAAACGTGACACATCTGCCCCTTAAGTGGACTTTGCTCCCTTGTTGCGAGTCAAATTAATTTCCCTTCTGTGCTCCTCTGGATTTACACTCCAGGGCTCTCAGTGACCTGACATTAAGCACTGATTCGGGAGACGCAAGCATGAGTGGAGCGGAGAGCAGAACATGCCCTCTGGGCACGTAGCCATCAACTCCCCAGAAATACCATGCGTAGCAGGCACGCAAATCAGAACTTGAACTTATAAGCACACTGGGAATTTAGACAGAAACTGAAGGCTCTGAGGCTATAAGCATGGGTTCACCAGAAAGCTTCAGAAAACATATCTTATATCATATCTTACACTTTACCCCACGCTTGCCAGAACAACCAGGTGTCAACTGCTATACACTGTAATGCTCGGTTTTAACAAGGAGCCAGAAAAAAGCTGAAGACAAACTGTTCTATATAACAAGAGAAGCCTAGAGAAACATTTCCAACCATAACCTTGACTGATCACCAGATCTAGTAGAGATGGGCCAGCCAGCTGAAACACAGCAGGAGATAAACCAGACCTCACACAGACCCATCTCTTTAATTCTCTCCCACAATAATAAACCAATACTATCATGGCAAATACAGACAAAAAAACTGAGTTTGCTAATAGCACTTATTTCATGCTTGTCCCTAGCAAGACAATATGCACAGTAGAAGACACGCTAATCATGCTGCAGTTATTTTAACACAGGGCTAGCCGATGCCCAGACCTGCTGAGCATTAACTGGATTCTAAGCTTATATCCTTTGAAGAAATATTCTAATTATTTCAACTGGAATCGGCAACTTTTCCGGGTAGCAAAAGCTGTGGACATAATAAATTGCAAGACGGCGGGAAGACGGCAACAGCGTGAGCGCTGAGAAGCAGAGGGTTTGCATTAACCTCCTGATGTCAGGGGATGTGACTGCAGTATAAGACAACAGGGTTCTTTCATTACTCTACATTCGGCATTAAGTAAAATCACTGAAGTGAGATAAAATAAATCCCTCCAGCATCTTTCTAACACAATGGCATGCAAACGCCAGCACGACAAGGTAAAATTCAATCCAACCTTACAGATGTTTTATACACAGTTATTGTTCTCTTCAATGGCCCTGTTGATATAGTCACTGTAATATATTGCCCTGTTAATACCCCAATACTTTCCACACTAACTACCTCGTATAAAACGATCTAGAATTGAAAAGTATACAAATAAAAAAAGGATATTCCAGGAGCGGTTCCTCCTCTATGTGCTGGACTTAAAAACACCTTATCAGAGAAGGACAACATCAAAGAGAATTTGTTGCTGGATCCAGACCTAGTATATCAAGTGACTCAGATCAAAGGCAAGGGATGCCATGTGAACCCTCAGCTCTGCCACATATACAGAATAATTAAAGTAAAAAAGGCAGATGAACCACTACAAGGTGGTGGAAATGTTATTCTAATTAACAATTCGTCAACTAACTTCTGTATCAGCTAACCAATTAAGATTGCAAGTTCTTCCAGCGAGAGAAACTCCGCTCCCGCGGTATTAATATGTTTTATAATTTCCTATGACAATTGTGTGATACTCCTGGATACTCCATTAAAATTTGCATGTTGAATTATTCAGAATGTGACCCCAGATGAATAGGTTTACAAATTAACAAAGTGAGGGGCATATATAAGATTGGATATCACATCAAATGTATAGAAAATAATTCTGATTTAATGTTTGAAGAGGTGTCTTATCACAGCAACCAACAGAATGTTTCTGTTGTTTGGACCATTCTATTGGGAGGGTTTGGGGAAGACATATATTCATGCTTGGATCATACCACTGGCTGCTACGATGACAAGATCACTCGTATTATTTTTTTAGTGCTGTACACAGTATGGGTGATATCTCTATTATTTGGACCTTTATTCCCATTAAGCAGGGGAACATATACAGATACTAGATGTGGACTACAGATGGGATCTGAATACCTAGTTATTACTTAACTTAATAAAAATAATTCTCCATTTACCAAAAACATATAAACAGCTTTATCATAGAGATGGGACAAAGTCTAGAGCTAAAACTACCGTATTTGCTCGATTATAAGACGAGGTTTTTTTCAGAGCAAATGCTCTGAAAAATACCCCTCGTCTTGTAATCGGGCTCGTCTTCTAATCAGACCTCAAATGAGGTCTGACTATTAGACTAAGATCCAGATCCTCCGCATCGCTGCAGGGGACCTGGATCCTCCTGTGCGGTAACCTCAGCTGCTGTCGGCGTCTATCACCGAGCGCCGGCGAAAGTGCCGGCAGCAGCCGAGGTTGCATACACACGTACCTTCCTGCTCCCGGGATAGCCTGCCCACTGGGGGGAAGCAGAGCCGGTTGTGGAGATTGCTGCAGGACCGGGACCCGGCGGCACTGTGCTGTCCCAAAGCAGATCCGGTAGACCTCTTCAATTTTCGGGAGGAGGCGGGGCCTAGCGGGGTCACACAGCGTCATGCTGAAATCCCGTGGGAGCTGCAGCAAGCGCCTGCTGGGGGAACACGGTGAGTGAAGTGCCTGAGTATATTAGTGTCTGGGTAGGTAGGTAAGTGTCAGAGTGGGTATATTAGTGTCTGGGTGGGAAGTGTCTCAGTGGGTAGGTAAGTGTCTCAGTGGGTAGGTAAGTGTCTCAGTGGGTAGGGTAAGTGTCTCAGTGGGTAGGTAAGTGTCTCAGTGGGTAGGTAAGTGTCCCCCTATATGCCACTCTGTCCCATGATATGCCTTTTAACCCCCTATATGCCAGAGTGGCATATAGGGGGTTAAAAGGCATAACATGGGGCAGAGTGGCATATAGAAGGGTATAAGGCATGCCTGGGGGCAGATGTGCATAACTGGTGGCAGATGAGCATAACGGGGGGCAGGTTGGTAAATAAAAGGAAATTAAAAACAAAAACAAAAAATAGACATGAATTATTATTTACTAGTAAAACTTTTTTCCTATGGGGTCGTCTTATAACCAGACTTTTTCTTTTTTTCCTAAATTAATATTCAGATTTTGGGGGGGTCGTCTTATAATCGAGCAAATACGGTATTATACAAAAACTATACATTAGATATGGAGGCTTACAGCTGAACTTATGGAACCTTTGAGAAGTCCTTTGTGGCCTCCATTACAATACCACATTTAATACTTCTCCACTTGACCATACAAACTGTGGTTCCTGTAAAATAACCTTCAAGATTCCTTGACAAAGAATTCCAAACTTAACTGACAGTGTACCCTGTAATAAAGCAAAAGCTTTTTAAAATGCAAGATTGAAGCTGCGCTCCACCACTTTCAAGGGCGCCATCAATAAAAGATAGAAATCAACACATTACTATCACTGTCTGCCTTTCCCTCCTGTATTCATTAGGAAGAAGGGTTTTTAAAGGCTGTATCAAAGGACGACAGAGGGATATCAGTGAGACTATCGCTACAAGGCCCTGTGAGAGTGATTTATTATAATCCTTTATTTATAATGTAATATCATTTAGAGAAAGAAGGAGCTATGCAAGCACCAACAATGTAAATTCAGCAAATCGCTTTAATATTAAATAAAAACATCAATAAAAAAGGTATAAATTAGAAAAAAGAAACTTTATAAAGTGGCAGTACGGGTTGAGGAAAATATGATTATGACTTTGCAATGTATTTTAGATAGTATGTTCAATTATGAGATTAATTCCATAGATTTTAAAAATTAAAAAAAATATATTCTCAAGCAGTCCAGAATAGGTAACAAATAATAACACCATATATAATAATTCTAAAAACAATATTTAATAGAAATAACAATGATTATAAATAAAAAGATTTATTAGAAAGCAGAAATAATATAGCATGTACAGCCCAATAACATGTTTTTGGAAGTGGTTACTGCTTGTGGGTGTGTTGAGGTAGATAAGTTGCAATGCCAACTTCATGTGTTCTTATTAAAGGGGCAGTGAAGCCCTTGTGCATTTTAATGCATATGATAGCTGAGTATCCATTTTCAATTATTGTTTTATCCCGCAATGCAAATGTATGGAGGACTTAAGTTGGATCTTCTCAGCTTGCAGGAGATGCATGCAGTCAAGTTCACGGTCAGGAAGCTCAAGGGCTGTCTCACACAAGAGTTCCAGAGGGCCTAATGAGACCCCCATGTATTCTACACCATATACTCAACATAACTTGCAACAATCCAATTGTCTTCTGCAACTGTGCATCTGGAGCAACTACAACCAATCCTTTCCAATATTCACTGCTGGATCACCAAAAAAGTATTTCCTGTTTTTAAACAAAGCAACTTAAAATGTGACAGCAGATACGGCATGTTGCCCATTTTTCCTGTTGTAGCTTTTACAACTTCTGCTGGGAGACTGTTCCACCTATCTACCACCTTCTATATAAAACCTCTCTACGTTAGGTCTATAGGTACTTTTGAACCTAAGCTGTTATTTCTCCCACGTCTCATCAGCTGAGGCCACTCAACAGTCCTTGGCAAGTAGCTAAAGCTCTAACAATACAGGCAAGTGTCCCTTTCCTCTCTCACAGGGACTCTGATGGGTGCGCTGATGTCATTTTTATCCTGAGGAAGCAAACAGATTCCTCCAAAATCAGTGGGTACACACTTGGCCCGAATGCCCTTTTAACTTTCATTTAGAGTGTGACAGCATGGCCTGCAGCCCCCACACCTAATTGGAGAGTTTGACTGAAGATGCTTTTTGGCATAAGGATGAATCATGCAAATCTCAGCATGTAGCCAGCGAGACAGCCTTACTGAGTACACATGACGGAGAGAAGAGGACAGATGCATGCTTCTGGAAAAGGTTCGTAAATCTGGGAAGAAACTGCATTACAGAAAAGTTCAAACAGTACAAAAAAAAGAGAAACAGAATGTCAAATGAAAAAAGAAATGTAATATCATATAAATCTGAAAGGCGTCAAAAGAAAGATCCCTACTTTCCAAAACACAACATGAAAACTTTTTCAGGGGACGGTGATTTCATATTGCCCCGTTTTAAATGTACCCCACCTTGCAGCAGCAAATCACCGTCAGGAAAGCACCTCCATCAATATCAATGCTTTCTGTGCACAAGTTCAGAGGGGTCTCATTAGACCTCCTGGAGCTCTCACACCAGCTGGAGATCTCAAACCTGCAATGCAAATTGCTGGGGACTGGGAAAGAGAGCAACGAGATGGGATACCGATAAACCCTTCTATGTACTTGCATATAAAAAAATATTAGGCAGGAATACATATATTCCATATTTTCACTGTATATGAAAGATTACTAATCCGCATGTAAAAGCTTTTTCTTAAACAAGTGTCATATACATCACCATGAATTGTCTTACAGAAAATACATCAAACCCATCTCCATGAACGTGATATACCTCCCGTTAGCCCCCGCACTGGCTTGGCGGTGTGTTGAGATCACAGTGTGCACGTGTTGAAAGTGCTCCCATTACTGTCAATGAAAGCATTTTCCTGCCGCTAATTGGTTTCTTCAAGCAACCAATCAGTGGCAAGAACAGTTGTACTATGGAGAAGAGCTGCATTTTTATATCAGGCAAGAGCTTTAATTTTAATTGTATGGTTATAGTGTTGGAAGAATTCATATTAAAGTATTCACAGAGCATCTGAATATGCATTCTTCTATAATAGGGGTGCCAGGGACATTAAACCGCCCATTTAATGCAGTACATTATCACATATATTGTTGGGTTATCTACTCCACTCCTATTCTCTGTCAAATCAAAATTAAAAGAGTGTATTAAAATATACACTCCATGCATCAAAATCCTCAGAAAGCACTCAAAAAGAGGAGGCTCTATAGCCGCAGCACCGTCAGCGGGCAGGCAAAGGATATTAAAGTACTTATTATTTTAACATGTATTCATCATAGTGGGGTTGTTTGGCACAGCAGATTGTCCCTTTAACGCCAAAATAAAATAAGTATATGTTACACTAAGCTGGGTTTTTTTTGCGATAGCTTGTTGATGTCCTCTCTCAGAAGTCTTTGAATTCTTCTCGAGTACTTTACCAGGTGAAAACGGTGTAGCGATTCCATGTTTAGTAGAGAACAGAGAATTTCCTGGCAGATCACTTTACATGCAAGGCAGACCCAGCGCTCGACTCGTTCAGCTACTGGCAACATCGCAAAACGGAAAATTCCAACTCGCCCTCTGAGTTCTATAAGATAGTCTGACCTGCAATTGAACTGAGCAAGCGACTGGATCTAGAAACATAGAAAACACATATTATATATAACATGTGCTTACAACTTATACACATGGATATAACACATGGAAGGCTGTGTGTTCACTTAAAATTTCCATGTTGTCCTTTTCACGTACGACTTTGATTACATTCAATTAATGGTAGAAAACACAAAATTGTCCCCAGGACGGCTGCTTTGGTATGTTGGATTTCCACATTTAGGGGTCAAGAAACAGTATCTGAAACTTTGATCATCACAAAAGTGTAATAAAATTAAGCAATTAGCGTACAACACAAAACAACATTTCTAGTTTGTCTAAAAACTGAATGGTATTTATTGCCTGAAAAATCCCGAATTGCATAATTAGACACATATATATATAGCGGTTACTGCTTTATATAAACGGCAGTGAGTGGGCTACGCGAACATCTCTGCATGGATGCAGAACTCTCTATTCCGGAATAGCATCCAGCCATTCGGAACGTATACAACAAAACCAATGTCTACATGAAACATTGACAAACATATTAATGAGTGACCCACAGCAAATGGAACCGAGAAGCTCTGTATATTTATGTCTGACATCTGACCTGGGCTTGTCTCAGCAGAAGACAACCTTCATGCAGGGGGGGTTAATATTTTAAAGCATTAAAAGAATAATCACGACCGCAAACTATGAACTGTATGAAGGCACGACGGCTACACCAGGAGCAGACTGGCCATTGGCAACACTCACACAGGCCATAGACCTACATCGCTTCTCTTATAGCGCCAGGGCATATTCCGCTACCAGTCCGGTATGGAGATATACAACAAATCAACTGCTATTTAATATTTTAGATACAGCCAATACCTGGGAGCTATTATTCCCAACACATACTATACAGTATATTATACTATTGCTTGACATTGAGCGGTTTGGTAAGAATAACATATTGTAAATTCTGTTTTATTAAATGCCAACCCTGTGCTTCGTTTCTTTACTAATAAGACGGTGAAATCTCATTTCCAGCGAGTAAACAGACTGCACTCTGTCTCCAAGGGAATATCACGGCACATCCAGATGCACCGCGGTTCGTGTGAACGGAGACCTCAGTTCATATGTAATTTGAACACCGTCTCCTCGAATCCCCAAGTCCCGTTACAAGGCAAACGTCACGCCACGCAGACTTAATTATATGATGCAGTGAAGTCCAATCTATACGTTTATAGAGATGAGCTCATGTTTCCATCATAACCACCAAATCATACGCTCGGGTCTTTAATTAAATCAGGCATCAGACCAAATACCGTGGTAGCTGCGATACGCATTATTCTTTGAGCCGCTGGTTCCTCTGCAGACGGGGCACAAGCTGGCTCCTCTTTGTAAAAACAACAACTGATTCCATCCCTCACCATTAGCTATCAGGGTTAATATTGATTTCACCAATTGTCAGTGTTCTTTTTGTTCATTGAAGAAGGCCTGATAATACATGGGAGGGAGTTATTCACTAAACACTGAGTTGCAGGTCACTTTGGTAATATTAATGTCACAATAACATATACAAAGCACGTGATTATAAATGAAATTGTGTAACTGTTATTCTTTTAAATGCCTTTTTCTTAAGACATGAAAAGTCTGGGTAAACCCCCAAACCCTAGGAATATGCATAATCACATCCATCAAAATCAAAAATTAAGAGTTATTGTGTTATAAAGAGAAAAATTTTCATCTTGCCAATTGGCAAGCACATATATGGGCAAAAAGCTATATTTAAACTAATTCCCCCCGGCTCGTTATCTCTATGGCCAATGGGTAGAATGTGCGTGCATGTGCCACGATTACGTCAATGCTGTGGGGTTGAATAGAATGATATATTGAAAATGCTCCAGGCACCAGTACTATTTAGGTATGTATAACATCTTTTTGGGATCTCTTTAGGATGCTGAAAAAAATATATACATTTTAAATATTTTATTTTTTCTCTTTCAAGAGGCAGAAACACAGGCGGTGGTATAAAGCGATGATGTCAACCAGCGGTAACTCGTCGCATGGAATCGCCATTTTCCCGAAGAAAAGTCAGGAAAGAAATCAGATGAATTATGTGGGTTACAATTATTGAAACACAAAGGCTTCCTATGGATGCTTTCAGAGTGTTTAAGGAGATGCTTGCTGATTGAGGCAACAAAGAAAAGGATGTAGCGTCACTTGAGCTTTCAAGACCCCAGAGACCCCTTCTTCAGATCAAAAGTATTGAGGGTACTTTTAAGTGTTCTCTGAATAGTTACAAGTAAAAGGTATATAAAGAAAGATAAAGTCATTAAAACAAAGCACAAGAACTAAGGTTTGCAGCTTTTTGTTGCACGGTGGCACACACACACTAATGCGATACGGTGCTTAGTACACCCTGTAAGAGAGAAACCATTAACCTACGCCGCGCATTCAAAGCTATATGGAATCACGGATAAGAGTGCTGTTCAATGCAAACGTTCAAAGCTACTTTGGCAGGTCTCGGGGCATACAGCAGAGCAGCAGGTTACCATACAGCCCTCCTTCCTTATCCTCAAAATAAAGAGCCGACGTCTGAGGAGCCGCACACACACACACACACACGCCTTAACAAACGCTAGCTTGGTATCAAGGCTCTTGTTCGTCTCCATGGAAACTAAACTTCACATTCCGGCCTAATAGCCACCATCGTTCTGCAAAAGCTAAGTTTCAAGAAAAGAAAAAAAGACACTAACCTACACCAGGCTGACAGCTTTTACGAGGAAATCTTTGGGGAATAATAATTGACATTACCGAGGTTGATACATGTTTTAGGCACACGCATAACATACAATCTTGAAAATGAAAAGTCTCTTGTTTTGGCGGATTTCACTCTCCAGGGCATTCACACCAGGGCTATCCTACAATTGTGTAGAACCAGGTATCTGGGGGTTAAGCTGACATGATAATTACCGGGATGGGGTGGGGGGATAAAATACTGCTCTTTAATATGGATACAGATGTTTTTCACCAATCTCATTTTAAAAATCTGGTCAGCCTACATTAAGAGACATTATCTGACCATGGGGCTATTTTTTGTTTCTAAATAAATGTAGAGCCACCAGGAAGCTGAATTATGGGACTCAAATGTATGTGTGTGACCTACACCGATAAGCCATAACAGTATGACCACTGACAGGTGAAGTAAATAACACTGATAATCTTGTTACCATGGCACGTGTCAGCGGGTGGGATACATTAAGTGAACACTTCATCTTCATAAATGTTGTGTTAGAAGCAGGAAAAATGGGCAAATCTAATGATTTGAGGGACCTTGACAAGGACCAAATTGTGATGGCCACACAACTGCATCAGAGCATCTCCAAAACTGCAGCTTTTGTGGGGTGTTCCAGTGGTCAGTATCAAAAGTGATCCAAGGAAGGAAAAACCGTGAACTGGCGACAGGGTCATGGGTGGCCAAGGCTCATTGAGTCACGTGGGGGTCAAAGGTTGGCCCATGTGGTCAAATCCAACAGATGAGCTACTGTAGCTCAAACTGCTGAAAAAGTTAATACTGGTTCTGATAGAAAAGTGTCAGAACACACAGTTGGTTGCGTATGGGGCTGCATAGCGTCAGACCAGTCAGAGTGTCCATGCTGACCCCTGTCCACTGCCGAAAATACATACAATGGGCATGTGAGCATAAGAACTGGACCACGGAACAATTGAAGAAAGTGGCCTGGTCTGATAAATCACTTTTCATTTTACATCACGTGGATGGCCGTGTGCGTCGCTTACCTGGAGAACACATGGCCCCAGGATGGAAAAACAACGAGTTCAAGGTGTTGACTTGGCCTCCAAAGTCCCCAGAACTCCATCCAACCCAGCATCTGTGGTATGTGCTGGACATGGAGGCCCCACCTCACAATTTACAGGACTTAAAGGATCTACTGCAGCAAAGCACAAAGCGTGTGCAAATACCCACCTGTCATGCTGTACTGGAATCAGACAAGAAAAAAAGAATACCAAACCATGGGGTTCCCAAGCTAACCAAGGAAAATACATACTAAAGCATATACAATTGGTCTGCATTTACAAAGCCTATAAGGAACATAAAATCAGACATGATTCCCATGACTAAGTAAAACGATCTAGCTATTATCATCATAATTTATTCATACAATTTGCTAGATATGATCAGGAAGTCCTTGCTAACATGCTTACAATCTATAACGCCAACACGTTCCAATTTTATTGCTGGTAGTAACTTTTCGTATCGACCTCTGGATACATTTATTCCTGGCTCCTACATACATCAAGTTGGCTCCTAAAAGCTTGTCTTTGGTTCCTAGCTTCACACATGTATCCTGCCTTTATAATAACTGTTCCAGGATTCCTGTACAGATTCCAGCCAGACAATGGCCTTCCCCGACTTCCAGTAAGAAAAAGGATAGCGTCACGTCACCATCGTGTACAGGCTGGAAGCTTTGAGAGGTATGGAACGGGTAAAATCAGGTTGTATATTAAGGTTGGAAAGGAAAATAAATTGTATACACCTACATATACACCTCATATCATATGGTATAGTCCTACATATACACCTCATATCATATTGTATACACCTACATATACACCTCATATCATATGGTATAGTCCTACATATACACCTCATTTCATATTGTATACAACTCCTATCATACTGTATAGTCCTACATATACACCTCATATCATATTGTATAGTCCTACATATACACCTCAAATCATATTGTATACACCTACATATACACCTCATATCATATTGTATACACCTCATATCATATTGTATAGTCCTACATATACACCTCATATCATATTGTATACACCTACATATACACCTCATATCATATTGTATAGACCTTCATATACACCTCATATCATATCGTATACACCAAATCATGAGTGTCTTCAACCATTAAATTACGCAGGCTTAGCTCATTACCTGCGTGAAACCTGCCAGTGTTAATCCTCGATAGTGAATACTAAGGTGAGGGAATCAAAACCGCATCTCTCCCTTTAGTGACTACACACCTTTGACTAATAAAAGTCTATGGAGGAATGGACTTCATTAGCATTGCCATAAATAATCAGCTCAGTGACTATGGCAGCCTCCAGACCTTTATGAAATAAAAGCAAATTTTCTTGAATCCTAATCTAAATTACTGTATAAAGCACTCTACTAAAGGCTGAAATAAAATGTTTTTCCATCCGCCCTTTCCCTTTAAGAAGTGGGTTAACATCCCACCGTCATGTACGGCATCAAATTGAGGAAGCCTGATCAGACGTGGCTTTTCTCCTGTTTCCGAGCTTCATTTTTTCATTATGTGCAAAAGAATAAGTGACGATAAACACAACCGCCCACAGTAAAGCGCTATACTTTAAACCGGCACATCTGCAGAAATGTAACGACTTCAATTGCAAAAAAGGGCTTTTTATGCAAAGTTAACTCCTCTCCGCAGAGCTATACTTTAAACCGGCACATCTGCAGAAATGTAACGACTTCAATTGCAAAAAAGGGCTTTTTATGCAAAGTTAACTCCTCTCCGCAGAAGCTTTAGAGCAACAGGGCATCCAGTAGAAAAAAAGACACACAAGGGATGTTGGAAGACACAAGTCAATTAAATACTCCAGCTTTGCCACCTGTGCCCCAACTGTCGTATCATTAACTACAGAAAGAAGCTAACAGTAGGAGAATAAAAATATGAATACATTATCACTATCCACTGTATGCAAAAAATCATGCTGCCCTGCCTTGTGTATCTCGTGTATACAGTACGCTGCACATTTCAAACAGTAAGATCAGAACACGGTGTACATTCTACATGGATGCCATGTACTGCAAGTATATATTTTATATTACAGCTTTATAATCAAAATACGGAGTGTTGTGCTGCTAAACGATGGGTATACACACACACACTAAAGAGGGGATCTGCTGATTTATAAAGGTACATGGAAGACACCGCTGGCAGCCGCCCCTTGGTCTCTCCATTTCTCCAGCCTGGGTGTGGAGATCAGGCTATGTATGCAGATGCTCTGTGTTATAGACAGAGCCATTCTGGTGCAAAGTGGTAATAGCGGGCAGGCAGCAGTACCATTGAAGTGGTTGCTACGGTGACTATTTTATAGTACTTTACCCAGTGTTCTCCTTTATACAGAACTCATATTGTGTCCATCATCTCCATACATGAGGCTTGTCCCGGGTCAACTTTCTTTAAATCCGAGCGGGGGAGGGGAATTTGGCCATGCCCACCCTCTAATTCATAACGAATTTAAGGGTGTGTGGGACTAGACCCGCCTCCAAGTGTGGTGATCCCTGCCCCCACACAAAGCCACTCCCCCCAGAAGAGGGAGAGCGTCGGGTGGCCTACCCAAAGAAGCTCCCATGTGCGCTCATGTGTTTTTGGCAATTAGTAAGTAACTAAAAGCAAAAGTTATAAGATCATGTCACACATTTTACAAGAGAAACACAGAATTTGACGGCAGATAAGAACCATTTAATCCGTCTAGTCTGCCCATTTTTCCTGATGTAAAGATCAGTCTTTGGTCCAGTCTTAGATTCAGGATAGCTTTATGCCTACCCAGTGTATGTTTAAATCCTCTCGCTGTATTAGCCTCTACCACTTCTGTTGGTAGGCTGTTCCATGTATCTTCCACCCTCTCAACAAAGCATGTCATCTATTCGAACACTGGTAAAATTGCAGCCGCAATGCAATGAAGCAGACAGCAATAACTGGGGTGGAGTCAACATTAAACCAAAATGAGCCAAAACAGTGATTTTCTTATAGCTGCAGTTGGTGGTTTAACGCGTGGTTACGTGCTGCAGACCTATGGAGCCATTTCCCCTTCATTCATGTGACGGCAAAACCATTGTATCTCTCACGGATGTCCCTCCAAGCCTATTGTGCTTCTGTAAAGGGCTGCACATGTTGCCCGGCTCTATATAGACCCAAAACACACACGTTTTACCAGCAACGCATCTATTCCAAGTCACCGTGAATGTCGAAGGAACACATTTAAAAATGGCATTTCCGGGCTGTGTGATCCGTAAGAGGAAATGCGGATCTCTGGGGTCATATCCTGTAACAACATTCCGTGCAGAGCATGGAGGCAACAAGACACAGCAGGAATCTCACACCGAAATCACTCGCTGCACACTCCTCCACATTCCTTCACTTAATCCTCTGCTCTCAGCACTGCCTGCATTTCCATTCCTGTCATCCTGACTCATTCATTTAAAACGAAGACATTATTAATTAATGTACACTTTTCATTTTCTGCATTTTAGTAAAGGGATAAAAAAAAAAACCAGAAGCCATAAGAATAGAATGAATACTACGACCGCTACTTTTGGGGTTAAATCTTGATGTTTGCGGTTTTTAAATCCTGAAATGATTCACCAAAAAGTAAATCAGTAGAATTCTGACCCAGATTATACTAGCTGCTTGTATCACAGTTACTAGTGTGAAAAAGTCCATCAAATCTCATACAGCCCAGCAATCACAGGACTGTCCCAATGTTCAGGCACTTTCCCAGGTAACTGCCCCATGTTCCTGCTTTTGCGCTGATCTCTCCCTGGCCTCCTCTGACTGGCCCTGAGAGCTGTACAATCAATGGAGGTCTGTGTTGTTGCAGTGAAGAGGCTCCATCGTGGTTCCCGGACGGCCACCTCGAAACACTCTACAGCTGAGCACCAGGCAGCGCCACCTCCAGTAAGGCAGACAGGTCGGCCATGCATCGCACTTCCGACACCAGTCCCTGAAAATGTGTCCTGATGTGGGCACCTGAAATGATGGGGGTGTGCAAACTGGGTCTGAATGTTATTTGCACCTTTTTCTAAAGATGAGATTCCACGCTGTCTATAAAATGAATTATTGCACTACATTAACATAAAATTTATCTCCTGCAGGGTCTCCTATTCCGGCTCCGGAATGCGGCTGCAATCGCTGCTCATCCCAGGTAGACGTTAAGGGTGTGAAGTGGGAGGAGACTACTCAGTGGTGGGCAGAACCTGGGTGGGGAGTGGGTGTGGCCAATGATGCTCCCCAGCCACAAACGCAAGAAGCAATGGACTCCAGGTGAAACATGGCACGTTTTTACGTGATTGGGCATGAGATTGTTGTGCTCTTTACGTGTTGTACCCTATAGACATGCAGCACAGTTACAAGAACAGTGTATGCAATTTAAAAAAAAACAATGTAGAAATTGGATAAACTGGAAAGACTGTGTATGCTGTTAGTTACCGAGCTCTTCATTCATTAACGCCCCTCCTTACTGAAGCGTGTGTATCGAAGTAAAACGCCAATAAGCTGCTTACCTGGTTCCAGTTTAATGACCTTAATTGCAGCCAGCTCTCCAGTGTTAACATTCCGAGCCTGCAAGACACAGAGCAAACAGTCACAGGCTTGCTATTAAACTGGGTAAACAAAACTGCGCACGGCTAGTCTTATCTATTCAACATTACGATTCCATGCATGCTAGCCAACCTACGAGCCAAACCACTTTGCAAAGAAATGTCATAACATATAATGACACACACACACACCTATATACAGATATATATGCACATGTACAGCGACTATTACAGGAATTGTGTGTGTATATATATATATATATATATATATATATATATATATATATATATATATATATATATATATATATATATATATATATATATATATATATATATACACACACACACACACACACACCCAATGTGTATGCGCTGAATTCTGGCTTTGTTATGTGTACTTCTTGGTCATTTTTATTGTCAGCAACCCAGGAATCTGAATATGTATGCTTTTTTTGCTTTCTCGGTCGCGCGCTCGTGTTTCTGTATATTTTTTGCTGACAGTGTTTGACTGACAGACTGCAAAGCAAACGAACAGAATAAGAAAGGACCCCGCACTCTAAACGCCGCTGCTCCCAAGGAAGTTGCGTCTCAGAAATCAAAGAAAGAGAACCGAGAGTAAAAGTACAAGTCTGCCGGCCGTGCGCAGCAGCATCTTAAGCAAATTAGACTTCCCGTTTAAACCACAGCAAAGGAACAACATGTACCCACTAAGGGCCCTAAGATAAGTCATTAACTACAATAGGATGAAGGACACATCTTCTCCTCCACCCAGACCAGGGCTTCATCTATGGGTGAACGTGAAAAGTCTGATGTACAGCACCACGGAATATGATGGCGCTACATAAAACAGCTGGAGGTCTCAACACATTTTTCACCACTGGCGAATATCCTAGTTTTGCTATTCTTATATTTATGTGTTAACCTGCAAGCAGCTTAAGCAGGGATCAGACATGTTTTTCCGGCATGCACACAATGCGATCTAATCATACTTCACTCGCCAGCATGCAGGCAGCGATCAGATCTTTATTTGTTTCTTATACAGAGGACATGATGCCGACTGACTGCTGGGAATAACCAAGTTAATCTTGCTTAGGGTTTGCTTTGTCAAGTTATCCTCCCATTTTATAAGATTGAGTGGGTGGTAGATAAGTGGACCAGCCTCCCAGCGGATGTAGTATAGGTTTATGTATAATATCTAAGGAGACCACGGACAGATTAAGGTTTTAAATGCAGGCAGACTAGACGGACCTATAGGTTTCTATGTCTTCGGCGATTTGATGGAAGCCAGTGGTTTCAGTTTTTTGTAATGGAGGGACTAGCTTTCCCGAGCAACTTACTTCTATATAAATATATAAAATATTTCCAAAAGAATTACATATATTAAAAACCAAAAAAACAGTTGTTCAGCCATAGATCTACAGGTCTGTTTATTTGGGAGAGGAAGAAATACTGGCAACGGTAAAAATTTTTAAATGAACAGTCCTTCCATTTTTGTAACAGTTTTGGCTGCTAGAAGCAGACAGTCAATAGCTGATTGAAATCAATGGAAGGGCTTTTAGCACATGCGCATGGGGTTCTCTTTAGATCTCCAACAACATATATGTGCGTTAGGGCAGTGAGTATACCACGCATGCACACGAGTAAGAGGCAACACATTCGACCAATGCTCTGCCTCGTCCAACCATGCTCCTCCCACCAACTCGACCCATGCTCCTCCCACTTCCTCTGACCCCTGCTTGAAATGGGGCAATCTTGCCCAAAGTTTGCCATCTGGGACCCGGTCCTTAGAAAGGGGCTGTTTGGGCCCCAAACTTGTAAGGCCAAAGGCACGGGTAGCAGGCCCCGGGGACCAATCAGACGGCCTGTTACGGATCAGGGATGCCGGGCAACCTTGCTTGGCCTGGGCCCAAACACGGCTACTGGCTGTACCCCCCTGATGGCGGCCCTGTAACATTCACTAATCCTAATTATATAACCCCATCATATTCCACAGCGCTGTATAATGAGTAAAGGGACATACCAAGCAGCGCACAACATAACTTATTCGCACTTATAGAAACAGAAGGTCAGGAGGGTCCTGTTCAAATGAGCTTACAATCTAACAACCTTATGGTGAACAACTGAACATCACAGTAAATAAAACAGCAATAACACAGACTTTATCAGCCGCGCAATAAACAGAGCTGTTTATCACCGCTACCTACAATGGCAACCTCCAGGTCTATAAATAATGTTCATTAGAATTAGAAATAAAATCCACGTTTCTTTATTCTATATTCCTTATAGAACACGGTATTTACTGTTCAAGAAGCAATATTTATTTTTCCATCTGACTTGCCCTTTAAACAAATGTTACCAAAGGAATTCCAGCTTGCTGATTAGTGCTGAAGTTTATTTTCAGGGTACTTAGTTTACCAACTTCTTTTATTCAGTACTTTATACCACATATAATAAAACGACTTCACTTTCTTTAAGTACCAAAAACCTATACACATTGACAGGCGGCTGGTTATATTCATGGAGTAAAGAACTTTATCTGGAATTAACGGATGTTTCATTTTCTATTTTCTTGTTACTAGCACAACATTGGTTCCATCTTTAACCCTTTGATGCCCCGAGAATGGACAGTGCTTTCATAGGCCACCCTTCTATAGCCCAAAGAGTTAAAGCCTAACGTACTTGGGTTTTCATAAAGACTGGTCTAACAAAAAAAGAGAATCCTCGAAATCGGCCGTGTCCTGATTTGAAAAGTCTCCATTGTGAACGAACTTCACTGGAATTTAGCTCAAGCTTTTTTTTCTCCCCAGCGTTATGTGATGCATCACAATGGCATGCGATCCAAGATCATCGCCTGTAGATGCCAGCTGGGCAGGTCTCCAATCTGTTTTTGCCGGAGCGATATTTGGTGCTGCCTTTACCGTTTTTCTATAAAAGAAATGTTTCAGAAATTCAGTGACTTTTGTTACCCCTAGTGATCCTTGTAGCTATGGAAGCTCCAACAAAAGCTTGTGTTTGTTAACAAGGTTTTAAAAGCATGGCGTAAATGCTTAATGTCCACAAGACTGAATCTGGTCAGCCCCAAATGCCCATCGAATATAGTTTTCCACAGATAGACCAAGGCTCCGCAGCCCTCATTTCCCTACAATGAACAGGAGGCCATGGGCTTTATTCACAAAATAGGGACTTTGCAGGAGAGTCAAATTTTCAGCTCACGCACACCTCTTTATGAATGGGCAACCCTGACAAGCTTCTACTGTACCAAGAGGAGACTTGGCCCTGCATAATGCATAGTCCAATCAGCGTGGTGAAATTTTACTGGTTTAACTATATATTGTACAGGCCCAACCAAACGTCGGCTTTAGTGAATAAACCTCTACTAGTGTTGTAGTTAAACAACAGCCGGCGAGACTCGTACTGTACCTACTTCTCTAGCACAGGGTGTTGTAACCACATTTGCTTCTCTTGGAGGAAACAGTAAATTGTATTGCAACATTAAAACGTTTTGACACTCTGTTCCGTGTATAATACAATATGCAGCCTACTTCTTGGGTCTTCAAAGCAGAACTTTTTTTGATATATAGATAGTTATGTCGGGTTTCATAAAATATTTATTAAAAGTTTCATTCTAAATTGTCATATCCTACCAGGTCCATACTAGCCGTTGGGCAAATGCCCCATGGGCAGGCCAAACAGTAAAACGACATTTCCCCATGGCATTCACATTACATAGGTTTATTTAGTGTAGAGAAGTGACAGATCTGCTTTAATATTTGTTTCTTGGCTGAAGTCGCAAGACTTCTCGAGTTTAAAATCATTTTTATTCTGTTAACGTAAACATCCTTAGGGATGGAATAATCATTCGATGTCCATTTTCCACACAACTGAACGAGGAAAGTGAGTGTGGTCCTCGTCACCATCCTACGGATTCCTACACCATCCTATACCAGACACGATTGGCTGTTGGTGAGGACATGCGAGGTCCTTCAAAAGGAATCCTTGCCAGGTTCCTTCTAAATTGAAGCGGGGTCTCCACCTAGCATGAGTCTGGAGAAGGTCAGCACTACCTCTACTCAAGGTCAAGAGTCCATAAAGATGTGGAAAATGACAGGCCTAATGTGTGAAAACAAAATCTTATGGACATGATCTCTGATAAGATGCTAAAGAAAGTCGGATGTTTGCCCCTTGGGCCGGATGTTAGGATTTTAGTATCATTTAACTGGAATCCTACTGATGGGTGTTCTTTCATCCCCCCTTAAATACAAGGTCAAGCTAGAGGTTTTGCCCCTTCTGCCGGGCACAACGGATACAAAAAGATCCACTGTGTTTCCTCTATGGGATTTACTGGCAGGAAGTAGGAAAACAGGAAGCATACAAAGACACGTATCTCCCAACAGGAAGCAGAACCAACAAGGGTATTGCTACTGACCAACAGTGAGTCTTATCAGAACATCTATGCACCCATAACATTATCGGGCCATTTACTTAAAACAAGCATGCCATTTTAGTTGGTATATTCATTTTATTCATGCTTTAGGGTAAATCAAATTTTATTGTTTTTCAAACAGTCGAGGGAGGGATACAGAAAGGAAAAAAGGGGAGGGGGGGGGACACAGGTAGCATCACAGTAGGTTACAGGAGTGGTACCCAGCATGCCGTCACAGAACAAAAGACGGGCCATGATGAAATGCAAGAGCAATATCACACAGAATGACATATTTAAAACTAACAAAACAAGGGACCAGGCACATGTCCCTCAAAAAGAGGGCACAGCATGAATGAATCCAAAAGCACACAGGCGAACGTTAACACAGGTTCCAGAACAGCAGAGCAGGTGGACACCATGTAGTAGTGTAACGTGTGTGAGGCAGATGGGCGAAAGTAGTAAATGAAGGCAGCATCCGCAGGGTCGCGGAAACAAAACAAGCGGACCATGAGACAAGGTCCAGGACCAGCGGGTCAAGCGCGTGAGAAAGAAGGAGCCCATTAGCACATAGGAAAGGACTCAGAAGAGGAGAGCAATTGTCGTGGCACCACGAGACCGGGAAACCTGAACACGGAACAACAGTGACACAGAGGGGAGGGGTAGGAAGGATAAGGAGTGGGAAGGAGGGAAAAAAAAAAAAAAAAAAAAAAAAAAGGAGGGGGTAGGAAAAGGGGAGAGAAAGAAAGAGGAAAGAAAAGGAGGGGGAATCCAGGAGAAGTGGCGAGACAGCAAACATAGCGGATTCAGGTAAGCAGAGAGCGAACCAGGGGGCCAGACATAAAGTCCAGCCAATAGAACCACATTTTCTGATACCTCTCAGCAGCCCCCGTGGCCAAAAGGGACAACTCCTCCAACACCCGTATCTGTTCCACCCGAAGGATCCACTCCTTGGTAGTAGGGGGAGCAGGATCACCCCAGTGCAGGGGGACCAACGCCTTAGCAGCCGTGAGGAGGTGACGGACAACCGACTTCCGGAACCAGGACGCCGAGTACGGAATGTGATGGAGAAGAAAAAATTCAGGCGTAAATGGGATCTCTCTATCAGTAAAATGAGCCAGCTGGCGATGAATAGATTCCCAGAAAGGAACGATGCGGGGACAGTGCCACCACAAGTGCAGAAGAGAGCCCGGGGCGGCATCACACCTCCAGCACTTGTTCGGAATGTCAGGATGATATCTGGATGTGACAGAGGGGGGCCGGTACCAACGGGCAAGCAATTTATAAGCCATCTCTTGATCCCTGTTACTCCTGGAGCAGTGGCGGGTAAGGTCACAGATCTTCCCCCATTGCTCAGAAGAGAGAACAATCTGAAGCTCAGACTCCCACCGCCCCATAAACGGGGGGTGGTCAGGGTAGGAGGCCTCAAGGAGCAGGCCATAGAGACGCGAGATACCGTGAGCAGGAAGTGAGGGCGCTGCGCAAAGGTCCTCAAACCGCGTGAGGGCACGCAACACATTGTGCTGAGGAGTCAAGGAGCGAAAGAAGCTGTGCAGCTGTGCATAGTGGAAGACATCAGTGAAAGAGGGAGGCGAGCGGGTAGCAAGCTGACCCAACGGCTTAAGACCCCCTGCAGTCACAAAAAAGCGCATGTCAGACCTCCGCGCAGGAGGGGACAAGGGGAAGAGGTTGGCACCCACCCCAGGTGGAAAATCAGGATTATCCCGAACAGGAGTCAAAGGGGAGGGGATAGAAGACAGCCGGGACTTCCATAGAATGGAAAGCCACTCTTTCCAGGTAGCATGAATAAAAGGGTGGGGCAGCGCCGCACAACGAGCCGTCGGAATGGAAAGCCAGGGCAGAACCCTCGCAGGAAAACCCAGCAGGGTAGACTCAACCTCAACCCATTGCTTATGGCCCGGGAGGTGATACCACTCCAACACTCGGAGCAGGTGGCAGGCCCTATAATAAGAGCGCGGACAAGGCAAGGCCAGCCCACCCAGGGGCTTAGGCAAAATCAGAGTAGTGAAGCGGATCCGGGGGGTCCGCGAGTTCCACACAAAGCGCATGAAAGCCGTTCGGAGGGAAGCGAAGAAGGAAGACGGGATAGCAATAGGGAGGGTCTGAAAGAGATATAAAACACGGGGCATGACATTCATTTTAATCGTATTTATCCTGCCAACCCAGGAGATTGTTAGCCGCTTCCACGACCGGAGATCAGCTTGAATAACAGTCAGCAGAGGCGCGAAGTTATACGAAAAGAGCTGGGTGAAGTCGGGAGATAGCCACACACCCAGGTATTTAAGCTTGGGGCAGCACCAAGAGAAGGGAAACGAGGATTTCAAAGGAGAAGCAACAGCAGGGGGCAAATTTATGTTGAGGATCTCTGATTTGGAGGCATTGATTTTGAAGTTGGTAAGCTTACCATAGACCGAAAATTCCCGGAGAAGATTGGGGAGGGTGACGGTGGGCCGGGTGACAACAAACAAAAGGTCGTCAGCGTAGCCAAGAACCTTATGATGAGTCCTCCCAACCTGAAGCCCGCTGATATCCGGGTTCATCCTGACGGCCTGAAGGAACGGCTCCAGAGCAAGCACGAAGAGAAGCGGGGAAAGGGGGCAGCCCTGTCGAGTCCCATTCCGGATATAGAAGGGATCGGAGAGGGAACCATTGACACGGACACGAGCCGAAGGAGTGGTATACAAAGACCCTATCCAGGCGAGCAGGCCAGGGCCAAAACCCATATGGGACAGGGTGGACAGCAAGAAGGACCAGTCCACCCTATCGAAGGCCTTTTCCGCGTCGGTGGATAACAGCAGAGTCGGAGCGGAGGTATGCTTTGCATAGTGCATAAGGCTCAAGGCCCTGATAGTGCTGTCTCGAGCCTCCCGGCCAGGCACGAAGCCAGATTGGTCAGGATGGACCAAAAAAGACATTAAAGGCTTCAACCGATTGGCCAGAATCTTCGCGAAGAGCTTCAGGTCCACATTCAGCAAAGAAATGGGACGATAGCTGCCACACAGCTCAGGATCCTTACCCTCCTTGGGCACCAGGGCTATCGAAGCCGCCAGAGTGTGTTCGTGGATGCGACCACCATCCAAGATGGAGTTGAAAGCCTCTACAAAGTGGGGACCCAAAAGCTCACGGAACACCGAGTAGTATCTCAAGGAGAGCCCATCAGGGCCGGGACACTTCCCAGACTTAGAGGATTTAAGGGCCAGGACAACCTCCGGTAAAGAGATCGGAGCGTCAAGAAGGGCAGCCTCGTCAACTGTCAATTTCCTACCGATCGTCCTATCTAGGTATGAATGAAGGTCTGGCGAGACCCCCGGCGGGGGCTGGGAGGGCGCAGCAGATCGGAGGTTGTACAACCCCTCATAGTAATCCCGAAAGCAGTTGGTGATATCCGAGGGCAGAGAGCGGGAGAGGCCATCAGGAGAGCGGAGTTTGGAGACATACGTGGATCTCCGACCCACACGAAGCGCACGGGCCAAGTATTTACCCGTCTTATTGGCATGTTCATAGAACAAGGCCCTGGATTTCAGAAAGGAGCGCTGCATGTTAGAGTTGAGAAGAGTGGCCAGTTCGCTGCGCAGGGATAAAAGGAGCTGAAGATCAACACTAGACAGAGAGGATTTGTGTGCCTGTTCAGCCAGAGCTATTTGCTGGTAGAGTCCCTCTACCCTCTCCGCCTCGCGGCGCCTTCGCAGAGAGCAGGCACTAATGAAGTGTCCCCTGACCACACATTTGTGAGCCTCCCAGACAGTCAGCCTGGGGGTCTCGGGGGTCAGGTTGTCCTTAAAGAAATTCTCAAGGACCTGAGAAGTGTCAGCGCAAAACGCCGCATCAGAGAGAATGGACTCGTTAAGGCGCCAGGAACGCAGGGAGGGACGGGTCAGAGGAGAAGCTAAGGAGATGGAGAGGGGAGCGTGATCGGACCAAGTAGAGATCCCGATAGTGGACCGGCGCAAAAGTGGTGCGAAGTGACAGGGGAGGAAAAAGTAATCAATACGGGAGTAGGAGCGATGGGGCGTGGAGAAAAAGGTATAATCACGGTCAGCAGGGTGGAGAGCCCTCCAACAGTCAACCAGTTTGCGATCTGTGAGAAGAGAGGCAATTCTCTTCGTGACATGACGAGGAGTCCTCGTACAGCCCGCGGAGGTGTCAAAGGCAGGGTGCAAAGCCACATTAAAGTCTCCCCCAAGGATCAGCAACCCCTCCTGAAAGCCATCAAGCTCACGAAGAACGGCACGCAGGGCGAGATGTTGCCCCCGATTAGGCAGATAAACGTTGGCAAAGGTGTAGACCTGTTGCAAAATCGTGCCTTTCACGAACAAGAACCGCCCCTCCGGATCCACCCGAGAATCCAGTTCCTGGAAAGGAACCCGACTGGAAAAAAGCATCGCCACCCCTTTAGTTTTAGCGAGAGGGTTATTACTCAGATACACAGTAGGAAAAAGCCGGTTGTGAAGCCTGGGAGCCTTAGGCCCAAAAAAGTGAGTTTCCTGCACAAACGCGATATCAGCTCGTTGCTTTTTGAGCTCCCGAAAAAGGGTGGAACGTTTCTCAGGAGTGTTCAGACCACGGGCGTTAATAGAGAGAAGAGTCAGCTCGCCA